>NC_142805.1:45024147-45324147 GCF_049724085.1 Artemia sp. Qi Xiang Cuo
AATTGAACTGATGTTTTTTTTATTGGTTTTGACTGCTCTTTTGGATATTATTCATTTTTTCTTTTGGGGATTCATTCTAAATTATATGACTTCCTCGTTTATTGGATAAAATAAATAAAAATATAAACTGATAAATACCTAATATCAGTCAAATTATAAACTGCATCTAAAAGGAGTAAATTTATCAAATTGAAAAATACATGATGAACACTTCACATGAGAACACTTCAATTACAATGAAACAAAAAACACTTAATGGTTTATTCGGTATGAAGAAAAATTAAGTGCCAGCTATTTTCTTAGAAAAAAAATTAAAAGCTCCTCCGTTTTAAATGTAATTGAATAAAATAATATGCAGACTGAAGTAGCTCCAGGAAGATGTTGAGATTTGCATCCTACTTCGTCACTTTTAATCCAAGCAAAATGTTAGGACACTTAGTATCAGTTATTGAGTTTAAGCTTTGATTTCCAAATGCTCAGAAAAATTACCAAATTTAAGAAAGTCGCAACAATAAGTCACCTGTGGTCAAAATACTAAAAGACTCCTCTTTGATCCCCACCCAGGCTCAAAGCTTCTGCTATGGTCATTTCTATGGAAATCTCTAAAGAGTTTCTTTTTTAAAATAGCTGTCGAGCGTAGTTAGGGGTATTTAGCCTTTTTTGCTTTTCTTCAAAGCTTTGAAAAAAGTGATATAATATTCCAAATGTTACATTTTTTATATTTGTGCATTTTCTTGGTCATCATTTGTGGGGTGATCGAATTTTTTAAGCCACTGTAGATACGTAAGAACGTTGCAACATCTAGTACCCTGAGGTCATAAGACTGTCAAAGACTCTTCCTTGAACCTCCCAAATTGAAAGCTTTTATTATGACCTAGCCTTTTAATGTAACTTGGGCACTGGACCAAGGGTGCCATTGTCACTCGAGCGCAACGTTAATCCCCCCCCCCCCCTATAGGCAATAATTTACTATTTATTTATGAATCATATTTTGGGGGTATCTTCCGGTTCAATCTTTAATTCCCCAATCTTGCACATAGCTTAGTCTATTGCTAACTTTTGTCTCAATAGAAGATTTTTTTTTGGGGGGGGGGTAAAAAAGTTTCAGAAAGAAGATTGTATTTTCTATCAGGAGTTCAACAATTGAGTATTAAACATTAAGAAAGTCTTATTTATAAACAGCAAAAAAAAATCTGCAAACTTACAATTCAACTGTAGAAACAATCTGTCGGCTGTCAATTTCAAAATCTAACTGAAGGTTGAAGCTGTATAGTCGTGAATGCGTTCTATAATTCTATTCAAATTGAAAATACATTTCTTGACTACGAATGATGTAAGAAATAGCGATTGGGAAACTGCATTCGAAATGATTTAAACTCATTTCATAAAGACGATAGATTTTTTTTGTCAACATATGAAGAACTGTGTATATTGCAATATTTGCCATTGCATATTGCATCTGCCTGGTTTTTATGGAAAGTAACAAAAGAGAAAAAAATTAATGAACAAGAGAGTAGTGATGAATTATGGTATAAAAAGTAATATTTGGCAGGGAAAGTCACAGGTGATAAATTGCTAGGGGTGGCACCGTGATTGCGTGATTTTCAGGGATTCGGGAACAAAATTTTTTTTCGGGACGACGCATAGATTTTTGGGTAAATACCCGAAAATTCGTGGATAGCGCAAGCCCTGCTTGATTTCTAATCAGGAAAATCGAAATACTAAACCACACGAGAAGGAAAAGCTCCGACTTTGCGGTTGACGCAACAAAGAATTGCCGCAAAATTAATTTGAAGTCGACCGAACGCCGCCACCTCTGCCGGTGGTGGCGCGCCTGCGTCGTTACGACATTTCGGCGGCGTTCGACCGGGCCTCTCGTCGGCGGCGTTCGGTCGATCCGCCGGCGCTGTGCCGGGGTCTAGTGGTAAGTCTTTGACTAGTTGGAGGAAGCTTCGGTTTAGAATTGAGCTGATCAAAGATTGATTTAAGAATGATATTAGCGTGGACCCCTGTATCTACCTTGAAGCAAACAGGAAGCTGGTTGTTTATTACCAGGGTTGCAATTGCTTCATCCTTTTCACTCTTCTGATTAATAATAATACAAAAATACTGTATTATCTTCTTCTCGGACAGTGTCTGTTTGTTGGATTCCTTCATAAATTATGCTCACAATCTTTCTCCTATAGACTTTTGCAAAATTATTTGGCTTTTTGCAGTGGGAGCAAGTTTTTTCTTTTACTGGGCAAACATGTTTAGCTGAATATGCTCCGCCACAAAAGTAGCATTCTTTAGTAAAGAATCTTTACTTTTGAGGGCATTGCTTGTGAAGTCTCTCTGACTGCGGAAGTAACTTCGGGGTGATTTGCGAGTAACAGCATCTATTTCCTGTTTGATAATTACAGATTTACTTCCGCTGAAGGACTTTAACTGAGCCTGGGTCATTTCGTGGTTTCTGCATCTTGTATCAGCATTTTCTAAAGTCAATGAAACCCCTCCAGCCAGGAGTCTCTCCCTGACTGCCTGGTTTCACATTCCACAGACCATTTGATCACGAATTATCTCATCAGATTTCTTGTAAAGGCGAGATTTTGTTAATGTCTTTAAGTCAGTAATGTATTTTTCCACACTTTCACCTTCTAACTGGTCTCCCTTTTGAAAAAGAAACCTAGCGAAGAGAGTATTTTTCTTTGGGCTAGCATATTTCTGAAACTGTGCAAGGAGAGGCTCTATTTATTGGGCGTCATAATCCTCAAGTTCAAAGGTATTGAAAATTTCTCCGTCCTTTTCTCCTGTCCAAATGAGCACACAAAGATGTTTCAGTTTTTTTCAGACAGAGTTCCAGCAAACATGGGTTGGGTATGTTGCTCAAATTGATTCCATTCCTCTGCAAGGGAACTAGAGTCCCAATTTATAGAAGGCTGTTGAACATCCATGGTAACTTGAAGGATCCCACTTCTGACACCATGCAATATTTGTATTAATAGGATTTAATGACCCAAATTACCTACATAATAAAGCAACACATAAGCAAGCATAAAGTAAGCACAAGCAAAAGCAATTACATTATATAAGCATAAGCATGGTACATAAGCACAAGCATAGCAGGAAGCTGCACTAAGATCCAGAGAACGACTCCCTTCCTCTCCCCGAGTGGGAACTCTAAACAACGGAATTTTGATATCAATAGATACATCAAAAGAATTGTATTCTTATTTTGATTCCAAATATACAAAATTTATTAAATTTAGTATTACCATTTAAAAGCTATGTGCCTAGAAGAATTTGCCTGATTTTCAAAAAAAGGGAGGAAACCCCATCCAATAGTCAAAGACTTTTAACGAAAGTTACACCATCAGTTTCAATGTTTTTTTGTTTTTGTTTTTTAAACCCTACTGTAGAAGTTTCAACCTTTCATCTGCCAAAAAGTGGGATTTTATATTTTTTTTTTTCTTTTGGTAAAATATGATAAATTCAAAAGAATAGCGAACCCTTCAATAATATAACAGCCAATTCACGAAAATACAGCGGGGAGGGGGCCAGGATTTCTCTGTTATTGTACAAAAAAGGCTTTTTTTCAAAATCTAGCTTTAGAAGTGACATTTTCGCTTTTACTTTTTACTACTTATTACTTCTACTTTTACAACATTTTTATTTTAATGTTGTTTAATGGAAACACTAAAAACGTTTTTTTTTGTTTTTTTTTACTAAAAGGTGTTCTTAAAATCTAAAGGGATAATGCCTCCCCTCTCTCTCTCTCCAATTGAAAAACCTAAAGAACGGAATTTTGACAATAATAGATACATCAAAATAATTGTATTCTTTTTCTTATGCCGAATATTTAAGATAAATTAAGTTTATTGTTGCCATTCAAAAGCTAGAGGTTTGGAAAAATTTTCTGATTTTCAAAAAGAGGTAAGAAACACCCCCTCCCCAAAAAGCCCAAAAAATCTAGTAAAATCACACCATAAGATTTACCGTTTCAGAGAACCCTACTTCAGAAGTTTTAAATTCTTATCTACAAAAAATTGGAATTTTTAAAAAAAATGTTTGCTAGAAAAAAGATCATGGATGTGTTGTTTTTTTTTTTTTTTTTTTTTTTTTTTTTTTTTTTTTATAACGGTGACCATATAGAACCAATGGTACTAAGATATCAGAGGGGTACAATTTCTTAAATTCACCCATTTTTACACATAGTACTCGTTATTGGGAAGGGCATATATAGGTTTTGGAAAGTGACCGGCGTTTCCCCCCCTCCCTCCTGGAAAATACCCCCACCCACAAGAAAAACACCCCAAGGATTATACCCCAAAAATAACTCCCAGAGAAAATACCCCCTGAAATTACCCCCCCCACTCGGAGCATGTAGAAAAATATAAAAAAAGCATGGAGTCGAATAGAAAAAAAGCAAAAAGATGCAAAACAGATTTTCATAGGCAGCGCGCTAGCGCTGTCTAAGTATAGAACGATGTGGGCACAATGTGTTTTTTTCTCTCCATACCCGGGCACTTCGGATAGAAGGATTTGTCGTAGAAGCTTTGAAAAGGGCTCATTCGATTGGAAATTAGAGTGGCCAGTGCCCTTTTTAATAGTCGAAAGGGATTGGAGGGAAACTAGCCCCCCCCGCGCCCATCATTCCCCCAAACACAGTCAAACAATGTTTTGAGAAATCCATTTTGTGCTGGGTAATTAATTTTACTATTAAAAGTATGTTTTTGAGAGAGACATTCCCCAACAACCCTCGGGACAAGGGTTATAAGTTAAGTCCTGAGGGCATAAAAGAACAGTGTTGGCACTATGTACTATTTATTATTTTTTCCTTTAGCGCAGGGCCCCTCATATGGAAGGGGTCGTCGTAGAAACTTCAAAAGGAACTCATTCGATTGGAAATTGAGAGTTCTAGTGCCCTTTTTAATAGTCGAAAGTGATTGGAGGGTAACTAGCCCCCCCCCGCGCCCATCATTCCCCCCAACACATCTAATCAAAATTTTGAGATAGCCAATTTGTTCAGCGTAGTTGATTTCCAGATAGAAAATATGTTTTTGAGGAGGACACTCCCACCCAACCCTCAGGGAAAGGGTTTTAAGTTATGCCCTGGGGGCATATAAGTTTTTAATAGAAGCCGTTGTCGTAGAAACTTCCAAACGGTCTTATTCGATTGGAAATTCGAAGGGCTAGTACCCTCTTTAATAGTCGAAATTGATTGGAGGGCAACTAGCCTCCCCCAATACCCATCATTCCCCAAAACACAACCAATCAAAATTTTGAGATAGTCAATTTGTTCAGCGTAGTTATCCATATAGAAAATATGTTTCTGAGGAGGACACTCCCCAACAACCCTCAGGGCAAGGGTTTTAAGTTATGCCCTGGGGGCATATAAGTTTTTTTTTTATACAAAAGTCGTTGTCATAGAAACTTCAAAAAAGGTTAATTCGATTGGAAATACAAAGGGCTAGTGCCCTTTGTAATAGTCGAAAGTGATTGGAGGGCAACTAGCCCCCCCACGCCCATCATCCAATCAAAATTTTGACACATTCAAACACACATCCCCAAACACATCAAATCAAAATTTTGAGATAGCTATTTTGTTCAGCGTAGCTGATTTACAGATATAAAATATGTTTTTGAGGAGCACACTCCCCCAGAGCCCTCAGGGCGAGGGTTTTAAGTTATGCCCTGGGGGCATGTAAGGTTTTATAAAAGGCGTTGTCGTAGAAACTTCAAAACAGGCTCATTCGATTGGAAATTCAAAGGGCTAGTGTCATTTTTAATGGTCGAAAGTGATTGAAGGGCAGCCCCCCCCCACGCGATCATTCCCCCAAACACATCCAATAAAAATTTTGCGATAGCCATATTGTTTAGCGTAGTTGATTTGCAGATAGAAAATATCTTTTTGAGGAGGACACTTCCCCACATCCCTCAGGGCAAGGGTTTTAAGTTATGCCTGGGGGCATATAAGGTTTTATAAAAGGCGTTGTCGTAGAAACTTCAACAGGGGCTCATTCGATTGGAAATTCAAAGGGCTAGTGCCATTTTTAATAGTCGAAAGTGATTGGAGGACAACTAGCCCCCCGCCCCCACGCTCATCATTCCCCCAAACACATCCAATCAAAATTTATATGTAGCCATTTTATTCAACCTAGTTGAAAGTTTTGGAAATTAGGTCTTTAAGGATGACAAACCCAACCCCACAGCCCTCAGGGCAAAGGTTTTTAAGTTATGCCCTGGGGGAATATAAAGTTTTTATTGAAAGCGTTGTCGTAGAAACTTCAAAGGGGCTCATTCAATTGTAAATTGAAAGGGCTATTGCCTTTTTTAATAGTTGAAAGTGATTGGATAGCGACTAACACCCCTCTCACGCCCACCATTTTCCAAAACACATCCAATCAAAATTTTGAGATATCCATTTTGTTCAACGTAGTTGAACGTTCTGGAAAATAGGTCTTTTAGGAAGATAACCCCCTCAGAGCCCTCAGTGCAAGGGTTGTAAGTTATGCCCTGGGGGCATATAAGGTTTATATAGAAAGTTGCTGTACAAATCGTAGGCAGCGCGTTCGCGCTGCCTAAGTAAAGAACGGGGACACTCGAGAACGGGACAAAAAACGGGGACTAAGTAAAGAGGAGGACACTCCCCCAGAACCCTCAGGGCAAGGGTTTTAAGTTATGCCCTGGGGGCATATATGAACGATGTTGGCACAATATATCATTTATTTTTTTTTTCCTTTAGAGCTGGGCACTTTGTATCAAAGAAGTTGTCGTAGAAACTTCGAAAAGCGCTCATTCAATTGGAAATTGGATTTGCTTGTGCCCTTTTTAATATTCGAAAGTGATTGGAAGGCAACTAACACCCCTTCCAAGCCCACAATTTCCAAAAACACATCCAATTAAAATTTTGAGATAGCCATTTTGTTCAGAGTAGTTGATTTCCAGAAAGAAATTATGTTCTTGAGGTCAGTCCCTCACGGCCCTTAGGGCAAGGGTTGTAAGTTATGCCCTGGGGCATATAAGGTTTTTTATAGAATGCTTTGTCGTAGAAACTTTAAAAAAGGCTCATTCGATTGGAAATTCAAAGGGCGAGTGCCCTTTTTAATAGTCAAAAGTGATTAGAGGGCTACAAACCCGCCTCTCACGCCCACCTTTCCCCAAAACACATCTTATCAAAACTTTGAGATAGCCATTTTATTCAACGTAGTTTTAAGTTCTGGAAATTAGGTCTTTGAAGATGACAACCCCCCCACAGCCCTCAGGGCAAGGGTTGTAAATTATGCCCTGGGGGCGTAAAAGGTTTTTATTGAAAGCATAGAAACTTCAAAAGGGCTCATTCAATTGGAAATTGAAAGGGCTAGTGCCTTTTTGAATAGTTGAAAGTGATTGAAGAGCGACTAACACCCCTCTCACACCCACCATTTTCCCAAACCCATCCAATAAAGATTTTAAGACAGCTATTTTGTTCCACGCAGTTCAAAGTTAAGGAAATTATACCTTTGAGCAGGACACTCCCACCACAGTCTTCAGGGCAAGGGTTATAAGTTATGCCCTGGGGGCATATATGGTTTTTATTGAAATCTTTGTCGTAGAAACTTGAAAAAAGGCTCATTAGATTTGAAATTCAAAGGGCTAGTACACTTTTTAATGGACGAAAGTGATTAGTGATATTTGTTGTTGTTGTAGTTTAGACCAGGGCACTTCGTATCGAAGGAGTTGTCATTGGAACTTCGAAAAGGGCTGGTGCCCTTTTTAATAGTCGAAAGTGATTGGAGGGCAACTGATCCCCCTTCCACTCCCACCCTCCCACGCCCGCCCTCCCATTTGCCCATTATGTTTAAAAACTAAATGTTGCCTTAAGATTAAATCAAAATGCATTATCAAAATCCATTAAACAAAAAATGAGCAAATATAAAATCAAATAATGTACCAAGCGCGAAACTACCACAAATCAGCATCGATAATAAATGCAACCCAAAACGAACAGAAATCACAATAAATAACCGAGTCAAACCCAAAACGAGCAGAAATTAACATAAGTTGGGCGCAAAACCCCTATGCCTTCCCAAGGCCAGAACAAAATTTGCACTTTACTGAAAAAATACAAATGAATGTGCATTGTCAGTTTAATGTACATATACTGATATTCAGTAATCAAAATGTTAATATTATTTGATTTATTAAAGTTATAAAAGTAGAAACATTTATATTTTTTTCAGTAAAGTGCAAATTTTGTTCTGGGCCTGGGAAAGCATAGGGGTTTTGCGCCCAACTTATGTTAATTTCTGGTCGTTTTGAGTTTGACTCGGTTATTTATTGTAATTTCTGTTTGTTTTGGGTTTCGTTTATTTATCGATGCTGATTTATGGGAGTTTCACGCTTGGTAGATTATTTGATTTTATTTTTGCTCATTTTTTGTTTAATGGAGTTCTTTACTTTTCTTTGAAAAACTTATTTTGTGGAAAAAGTTTTTTTAATTCATCCATGAAAAAGATTATCATAAGCAGTGCAATAGCATTGCCTAAGTAAAGAACGGTATTGGCACAATGTATTATTTATTTATTATTATTACTTTTTTTTTCGGTTTTAGACCAAGGCACTTTGTATAGAAGGAGTTGTTTTAGAAACTTCAAAAAAGCTCTTTCGATTGGAAATTGAGAGGGCTAGTGCCCTTTTAACAGTCGACAGTGATTAGAGGGCAAATGGCCCTCCCATCACGCCCATCATTTCCTCAAGCACTTTTGTTCAGCGTAGTTGAAAGGTTTTGAAATTATGTCTTTGAGGATGAAATTAGAAATTATTTATCTTACTTTCTCTTTGCCTACTAAATTGTACTTGTTGAGATCAATTTTGTACCCCAAAATTGCATTTAGCCAACAAGACCACCGAAAACCCTGAGTAATTACCTGCAAATGGATATACTGGTTTCAGCGGAGTATCTCCCGCATTTTTATTGGGGGAGCAAAAGGTGTCCATATCCAGATAGCCAAGGAGCATGGACTTTATGATAGTTTTTCCCCAAATTATGGGGGGGGGGGGGCAACCACCCTCCCCCTTGAAAATGCAGGGATTGGGGGCAGATATTTTTTTACCAAACAGTTCGTGATAACGTACTGTAAGTAAGGAGTGACGCGGCTCAATAGTGAACGAAACTCTAAAAAACAGAATTTAAATATCAATATAAATGTAAAGATATTCGGCTTATTATGCTAGTTAAATAAATTTCTTTTAACTGAAAGTAAGGAGCGACATTAAAACTTAAAAATAACAGAGATTATTCCGTATATGAAAGGGGCTCTCCCCTCCTCAATTCCTCGCTCTTTACGCTAAAGTTTGTCATGTTTTAAAAAATAAAGTCGCGAGAAAGAGTCAAACTTTAGCATAAAGAGTGAGGCATTGAGGAGGGACAGCCCCTTTCATATACGGAATAATTTCTGTTCGTTTTAAGTTTTAATATCGCTTCTTACTTTCAGATAAAAACACTTCTTTTTTTTATTTCATTTATGAACGTTCTTGAATTAATGCAGGTTTTGATTTTGGCTCAGCGTACATGAATAATTAAAACGAAATTTATATGTTAACTTTATGTGTTTTTGGTTAAATGGCTTTCTCGAATGTTAATTAATTTTATTTACAAACGTTTTTATTAGTAATAAATATACGTAACTTACGAATTAACTATATGTAACGAGCTTCTATATTCGTATGTTTTTATTACGTATATTAGGGAGTTCGCCCCCTAGTCAGCACCTCGCTCTTTACGCTCAATTTCAAATTGTGTTCCAGTTCATTAAAAATGACCCCTTAATCACAAAGGCCGTTAATTAGAATAAATAGCTCTTATGAAAGTAGTAAAAGGGCGAACCCAATCATATACGTAATAATTTCTGTTCGTTTTAAGTTTTGATGCTGCTCTTTACTTTCAGTTGAAAAACTGTTTTTTTTTAAATTTAATTTCTGATCGTTTTTTTCAATAATCCTGGGAAACCCGGTGCCCCCTTCATAGCAATGTCCCTTCCCCCATAGAAAGATCCTCCCATGTAACCCCCGAAAAACAAGTTTTTTCTGCTGAAAGTAAGGAGTAACATTAAAACTTACGCCGATAAAAAATCCGAATATGAGGTGGGCTGTGTCCTCTCAATACACCTGTCTTCACGCTAAAGTTTAAAAGAATTTTTGAAAAAGGTTCTGTTTCTAGTTACACAGCCCTTGGGTTTCAGGAATGATTCTTAAGGAATCGAGACAAAAGGTCGAACTTTAGCGTAAAGAGTGGGGTATTGAAGGGAAAGTAGCCTACCTCAAATACGTAAAAGCTCTTTGGCTTTTGACTTTTAACTTTGAGAGTTAAGGTTCCTATGGGGAGATTATTTTTCTTGGCATCTTTGTGGTGTTGATAATCTATGCTGGTGTTGATAACATCCGGTAATTTGTCATAAGTATGGTAAAATGTGTTAAATAATTAATCCCTCTGGAGATAGTTACAACTAGTAAATTAAGACTTCAGGGTAATATTCGGAACATACATTTTTAAAATTCAACTTATTTTTGATCAGTTGAACTTTTGAATCGAACTGAAACAAGCTAATTTTGGAATAATTATGGAATCCCAGGAATGTGTAAAGGTAAAATATGTTAAATTCAAAGAATAGTTAATCCCTTAAAGAATATAGTGGGTGAGGGATAAAGAAAATGCAGTGGCTGGGGGCAAAGATTTCTCTTTTTTATCAAAAAGTTTGTGGTAATGAACTGTAAGTAAGGAGTTAAGCGGCTCAGAATTTCGATATCAATATCGATTTCGATGGAATTTCGATATCAATAGACATATCAAAAGATTTGACTTATTATGTTGATTCCAAATGTATAGTATTCATTCAACTTGGTGTTACCCATCAAAGGCTACGAGCCTGAGAAAATTTTCTGGATTTTGAAAAAGGGGGGAACACCCCCTAAATGTAAAAGAATCTTGACGAAAGTCACACCATCAGACTTAGTGTACCAGAGAACCCTACTGTTGAGGTTCCAAGCTCCTCTCTGCAAAAATGTGGAATTGAAAATTTTTTGCAATAAGAAGGGTCACGGATTTTTCTTTACACTGGGAGATTTCCCAGAATTCGTATACGAAACTCATTTTATTTATCTTATCTTCTCGTTGGCGACACCATTTTATATTTTGAGATACTTAGGGGAAATTTTCTGGGGGGAATTCTCTGTGGAGTTGGAATTTTCTGTGGGACTTCTGAAAAGCAAAAAATTCCCGGGGGAATTCGTAGCGACGATGGAATTGTCCGGGGGTAATTTCCCGGCTGAAGAGTTTTACATGGGAGGAAATTTCTATGAAGGAATTTTATGTAGGGGGATTCCCCTGGAGGGGAGCAGATTTTTGGGGCTTATTTGGAAAATGAATGGTTCAGATGATATATTTGAAAAAAAAAGTTTTCTGCATACAATAAGGAGAAAGATTAAATTAAAATTTATCATGAATTAAAAAAAAAACTTTAAACATTAAAACATCAGCAACTTTAAAAGATCAAACGAACAGAAATTGTTCCGTATATAAGGTGGGCTGCCCCCTCTTCAATACTCTATTCGTTACGCTAAATTTAAATTTTTTGTCTCAATTCCTAAAGAACTACTCCTGAAACCCAAGGGACCTTTAATTAGAATCAGAATCTTTTTTAAAAGCTCTTAAAAACTTTACGGTGAAGGGAGGTACTGAAGGATCAACCCACCTCGTATACGGAAGAAATTTTGTTTGTTTTAAGTTTCAATGTTGCTCCTTACTTTCAGTAGATTTTTTTTATAATTTAATTATTAAAAAAATGGTATTTTTCAAAATCTAGCTTTAGAGGAAACATTAGGCTAGGGATTTTGTTTAAATTTTATTTAATGAAAATATTAAAAGCCTTTTTTTTACATAAAAAGGTGTTCCATTCCTTTCCCTTAGTGGGAACTCTAAAAACGGAATTTTGATATCAATAGATACACAAAAAACATTTGTATTCGTATTTTGATTTCAAATATATAAGGTTTATTAAAGTTTAGTGATACCAGTCAATAGCTATGGGCTTGGAAAATTTTGCCTGATTTTCAAAAAGGGGATAAAAACCCTCCATAGGTCAAGGAATCTTAATGTAAATCATGATCACCAGATTCAGCGTTTCAGAGAACCCTACTGAAGAAGTTTCAAGCTCCTATCTACAGAAAAGCGGAATTTGTATTTTTTTGCCAGAAGAAAAATTACGGATATGTCTTTAGTTCGTGGTAACGAACTGCAAGTAAGGAACGCCTCGGTTCAATAGTAAACGAAACTCTAATAAACAGAATTTTAATATCAATAAATACATAAAAAATCAGCTTATTATGCTGATTCTAAATATATAGGATTCATCAAGTTTAGTGTCACCTATCATAAGTTACGAGCTTTCAGTTTCAAGTTTCAGTTTCAAGCTCCTATCTGCAAAATTTGGAATTTTATTATTTTTGTCAGAAGACAGATCAAGGATGCGTGTTTACTTGTTTTTTTCTTTTCCCACGGGCGATTGTATCTAAATAATGGTCATAGAAGATCGGGAGAGGGTGCATTCGAAGGAAATTAAAAGTTCTAGTTTCCTTTTAAGTTACCAAAAATATTGAAGGGCAATTGGGCCCCCTACCACACCCATTTTTCCACAAAATTATTTGATCAAAATTTTGAGACAGCCATTTTGTTCAAAATAGTTGAAAGATCAAACAATTATATCTTTAAGTGTCAAATGATCCCCCATTGTCCGTGGGGAGAGGCATGTAAGTTATGAAATTTGCCCATTTGTTTACACATAGTAATTGCTATTGGGAGGTATATAGACATTTTTTGGGGGGTAGGGGGTTGTGCTTGGGGTGGACTCCTACAGAGAGTATATTCCTTGGGGGGCAAATATACCAGGGGAAATGTTACACTTGGGGGATTTTTGCAGAACTACTATACGAAATTCTTTTTAACTGTCTTACCTTCTCTTTGCAGAATTTTTTCATGCGGAGATGTTCTGGGGGAATTATCCTCGGGCTTTTTTTTGCGTGTTTTGATTTCCAGGAAATAATTTCCACGGAAGGGGCATTTCTGGAGTGATCAAGAAACCGTTAGAGATTAAAATCTTATTCAAATGAATGATTACTAAGAAGAATTTTTCAAGCTGAATCGTTCGCGAGCAATTTAACAAGGAGAGGGGATTTTCAGCGAGGATGGAACTGTCTGGAGAAAACTTGACGGAGGGAGGGATGTACTTTAAGATGGATGTAATTTCCACGGAGGAGTTTTTCGTGAGGGGAGGGGTATATTTCATAGAGGGTGAGCTAAATTTATCGGCATTATTTGAAAAACGAACAGAAATTATTCTATATATGAAGGGTTGCCCCTTCCTCAATACTTCGCTCTTTACGCTAAAGTTTGACTGGTTTGGCCCAATTTTTTTAAGAGTGTGTACTGAAATTTGGGGGCCGTTTATTAAGATTAGAAAGCTTTTTTAAATATACTAACAGCTTTAGCGTAAAGAGCATGGTATTGAGGAGGGGACAACCATCCTTATACGGAATAAATCTGCCAAAATTAATGTACAAATTTTGTTTTAATTTTTCATGTACGTGAGCCAAATTCGAACCTGCATTAATTGAAAAAAGTTCAGAAATTAGATTAAAAAAACAAGTTTTTCTAACTGAAAGTAAGGAGAGACATTTAAGCTTTAATCGAATAGAAATTATTCCGTATGGGAAAGGGGCTGTCCCCTCCTGAATGCCTCGCTCTTTACGCTAAAGGTTTTATTGTTTTAAAAATTAGACTTGTGGCAAAGAGTCAAACTTTAGCGTAAATAGTGAGGCGTTGAGGAGGGGACAGCCCCTTTTATATACGAAATAATTTCTGTTCATTTTAAGTTTTATTGTCACTCCTTACTTTCAGTTAAAAAAAAAAAACTTGTTTTACATTTAATGTTTTTCGGGGACGATCAAAACATACTAATGGTCTTAGAATATCAGAGGGCAATAATTTATGAAATTCATCTATTTCTTACAAATACTACTCGCTATTGAGAAGGGCACTTACATTTTTAAGGGGAAGAATTTTCTACAGGAAGGATTTCCCCGGGCAGAAAATTTCTGGGTATGAACTTCTTAGGTAAAATCTTAAAGTGAGGGAATTATTTTTTCCGGAAATTATTTTTATTTGTCTTACTTTTTCTTTGCCTCCTAAATTTTGCTTGTGGACATGTTCCAGGGGCATCATCTGGGTGAAATTTTCAGAGGGGTTTAAATTGTCTGGAGGATGAGATAGCCATTTTGTTCAACATAATTTAAATACCCAATAATTATGCCTTTAGGGATAACATGACCCCACACTGCCACTGGAATAGCGCTATAATTTTTAAAATTCGCCCATTATTTACGTACAACTTTAGTTATTGGAAAAAGCACATGTAGCTTTCACAGAGAGGAAATTTCTGCTGGGAAAATTTTCCGTGCCGATGAGGAATTTCCGGAATTGAATATTTTAGAGAAAACTTTGCACTGAGGAAGTTATCAGAAATTCCTACTCAATTTGGAAATATCCCAGGGGCATTCTACGGGTGAAACTGTCAGGAGGATTTTTCCGTTGAAGGTGATAATAAGCGGCAGAAATCCTCCATGGAGATTTCCGTGGGAGCAACTTTCCACATGTTATGAAAAAACGATATTAAAACATTTTTAGGAAAAAGTATGCTGAAAAGAAATTTTTGGGTGGAATCCTTCACAAGAAATCAAATTCACAAACTGTTCGATATCGCAAGACTGTAATTTGGTCATAAGGCTACTGGAAACTCTCAATTGGATTACTAGTAATTACTCGCAAATGGATATGCTGTTTTTTCTTATATTATCGGTACCTTTGGAGAGTTAAGGTACATTTGGGGAGATGTATTTTTCTTGGCACCTCTAGGGTGTTAATAGTTTGGGCTTCTTAATACTTTTGACTCTTAAAAAGGGAACTAGAACTTCCGATTTACAGTCAAAGTAGCCGCATCCGAAGTTTATACTACCACTGTTGGAGCTCCCCCCTTGTTTTTTTTCTTTTCAGACAAATGACCTGTTTTCCTTTCTGTAATTATATTTGCTCATAAGATAATTTTCAACAATAAGCTGAACTCTGGTTGCTAAGCAAGATTCTTTTACAATAAGTAAGCTTTGAAGTTAAATTCTATCTTGATCTTCCAGGTCTGGCCCATTGAAAGAAAAAATTATGCAAAAGTAGAATGGATTTTGGACGTTGATTTAGAGGATTGGCCAGGACCAAGCGAAGGTCCACCTCTATGCAAAGTTTGTTGTACAGAACGAATATTATTTTTGAGTTAGTCTACATTGAGACCCCGTTTGGGGAGTCTATTCTTTTTCAGAGTTGTTATATGTGTGTGACCTTCTGGAAGATTACAAGTAAGCTATTTTCTACAACTGTGTATACTATTTTTTCCCAGAACCCAGAGAGGGTAGGAAAAGAATTACGAGATACAGTCATTATTATATCGAAAGGGGAGTCAGTTACCTTCCAAGGAGACAGCTAAAGATTTTAGTGGTGACCCGAGTTGGGTGCACCCTTGACCTTAGAGTTTGGCCATTTGCCGTTCGATCACGTTACCCTACCCTGGGGCAGAGTATATTGTAAATTTGGTACTGCCATACCCTATGTTTACAGAACCGTTGTGGTAAGCGCGGGCATCCTATTATAGTATTTGGTGCCACCAGAGGCTTTCCCCTGCAGGAAGTAGTGTAGCACCATTTTTGCACCAATAAGTAATGACACCTGTACCTTACCAGACGAATACTGGTGGCAGTCGTAGATACTAGTATAATACTGGTGGCAGCAAGAAAGGTCCTATCGGTAAATCTGAAAGTAAAAGAATTCCGTGCTTTTGAAGAGACAGAAGAAAAACTTTATCTGGGCTATGCTTAGTTAGACAATAATAAGAAATAAAATTTAGGAATCAATATATCACAAGACTAATTAACTCGTAAGACAAGGGAGGCTGCGCCCCCCACGTAAAAACGGCAAATTAAAATGTAACAATTTTTCACGAAAAGATAAGAAGAGACATTGGTAAAAGAATTTTCATTTAGACGGAAGAAGTATTTTAACGTTAAGTTAACCTTGAAGTAATGGCGATTCATACAAGGTCAGAAAAGGGACAAGAATTGAATTAATCGGATATGAATTAAAAAAAAACTACCGCGGTAAACCAAAAATTGTATTCAGACCCACAATTGCATGCGACTCCCGCTGGAAGTACCCTAAGAAAAATACCATCAGATAGAACCATATTTCACTCAGGGGGTGAAACAGACAATTCGGACACATGTGAAGGGGGAAACTTCAAAACAAAACAGTAATAGGAGTAGAAACGCATATTGGCATTTGAGACGAACAAGATCACAGCCAATCAGAGGGCTAGAATCCGTGGACGAACAAGACCACATCTTCTTTCTAAGGCAATCACAGAGCTAGAAATACTGACGGGAGTGACGCAACTAATATAAGAGAGGATTGACATTATCTGCTGACACAATTCCATCTTGAGACTTTGTTTATAAAATCCTCTTATTTGATTATCGAATATACTTGAAGTAGAACTTTCATAGAGGTGAAACAAAGCTAGATATTATGTATATTTTTAATTGGATTGTATGAAAGGGATAAAAGAGTTAAAAGTGCGTAACAGTTAAGGTAAGTCTGGGAGGATGGTGATTTTAAAATGTATCTGTGCACAGTTACCAGAACAAAGGAAACGTCAGAGATTAATTGACATTTTAGGGGATTATTTGGGGTGAAAAACTTTGAGACATGTGACTTGACCTAGTTTTACTTCTCGGCTCTGGTCGCTATAATAGACAAGTACAAAATATAGGATTAGTGAGATGGTTATGGATTTGAAACATCAAGGACCGCAACCACCAATGGCCATAGTCACCAAGGACCTCAACCTCCAGGGTCGCCTCTCCCCGTCTCCAAGGGGCCCCCTCCCTCCAGCTTTTTGGGCTCATCCCCCCTTTTTTTTATACTTTTTTGAAGTTTATTTTTTAAACATGATATTTTTATTTCAACTTTTTTTACATGTCTTAGAATGAACAAGTACACAATATGGGATTAGTGAGATTGTTATGGATTTGAACCATCAAGGACCGCAACCACCAATGACCCTGGCCACCAAGGACCTCAACCTCCAAGGTCCCCTCTCCTTAACCTCCAAGGGGCCCCATCACTCCAACTTTTTGGGCCCATCCCCCCATCTTTTTATACGTTTTTGAAAGTTTATTTTTTTAACATAATAATTTTATTTCTACTTTTTTTTACATGTCTTAGAATGAACAAGTACACAATATGAGATTAGTGAGATGGTTATGGATTTGACTCAACCTCCAAGGCCCCATCTCCCCAACCTCCAAGGGGCCCCCTCCTTCCAACTTGTTGGGTCTATCCCCCATTATCTTCATACTTTTTGAAGTTTATTTTTTAACGTGATAATTTTATTTCAACTTTTTTTTACATGTCTTAGAATAACATGAACATACTTAAAGCATAAAAAAAATGACATTTTAGAGGATTATTTGGGATGAAACAGTTTGAAACATGTGACTTGACATAGCTTTACTTCTCGGCTTTGGTCGCTATAATAGAGAAGTACACAATATAGGATTAGTGAGATGGTTATTGATTTGAACCATCAAGAACCACAACCACCAATGACCCTAGCCACCGAGGACCTCAACCTCCAAGGTCCCCTCTACCCAACCTCCAAGGAGCCCCCTCGCTCCAACTTTTTGGGTCCCATCCCCCCTTTTTTTTACTTTTTGAAGTTTATTTTTTTAACATGATAATTTTATTTCAACTTTTTCTACATGTCTTAGAACCCCTTTCCCTACAGATGGATCTTTTGAAAATTGAAAAGTGGTCTGATGCGTGGATGATCAACTTCAATGCATCGAAAACAAAGGAGCTTCTAATTACCTAATCAAAGGTGCCACGTGAACACCCCAGTTTCATGAAAAATGAAGCTATAAAGAGAGTCGACGAGATTCGTCTACTAGGGATTCATTTCTCCACCGATCTCTCTTGGAACAACCACCCTGATCGGGTGAGAACCTCCTGCGCAAGAAAGCTGGGAGTGACTCTTCGCTGCAAAAACCTTCTTCCATCAAGCTCGATCATCCCACTCTACAAGTCTTGCATCAGACCCATAGCTGAATATGGATGCCCGCTATATGTTGGTGCTCCGAAAATGCTGTTGGCACCACTTCAGAAGATCCAGAATAGGGCAAATATGGTGGGCTGCGCCTCTGCACAAGAATTGCTCCAGCCTCTAAATGAAAGGTTTGATGTAGCGTCGATGGCTGTTTTCTAAAAGTACATGAATTCGCCTCCCTCAGACGAGCTCTTTCGAATTGTGCCCCCCTTTGTCCAGCCGACAAGGGAGACACGAATGCGCACAGCTCAGTCCAATTATATAAAGGAGGATACGCCGAGAACAAAGTACTTGAGGAACAGCTTCATCCGGCGTTGCACTTCTATCTGGAACGATCTTCCTGGGAATATTATCCCTGCAAATCCCTCTGTTGACACCTTCAAAAGAAGGTTCAATAGATATTTAAAACCTCGAGCCCATTGAAAGAGGTAAATAAATAGCGGCATATCAGTAGAGAGGGGAGTGCTACTCCCGTAAGTACATAATTTATGCATGTTTTTATGGTTTTTGTCAGTGAGAATGAAAAAACAGGATTTTTCTCACTTGAAAAAACAGGATTTTTCTCACTTTTATGGATGTTTCTTGGACGGTTATGTGTGTTGGTCAACTTATTTGATGTTTTTCATGGATGTCAACATCAATTTATGTCTGTCTTATGGTTTTTGTCAGTGAGAATGAAAAAAAAGGATTTTTCTCACTTTGATGGATGTTTTCTGGATTATTGAGTCTAATGGGGAACAGGGTCAATGACACTTCGTTCAAGATCTTGTTTTGTCGTTGTTGTTGTTATGGCCAAGTGCACGCTAGGGGCAATGTATTGATCTAGGACTCGAGGGGGAAGTGAATTTCCGAGAACTTGATTTACATAATCAGTGGGGAGAATGTATTGATTTACGAAAGGGGAATTAAGAAACAAATATAGCTTCTTTGTTGTTTTGGCCAAGTGCACGCTCGGGACGAATGTTAAGATCCAGGAATAGGAAACCGGAAGTACATGCATCCTTCTCAGCCAATCAGAGGCTCGGTTACATCCCCCTTCTCAGCCAATCAGAGACTCACTTACATATGGTTTTCCCTATTGCATACCAATTTACCCTTGAGATTTCATATATAATGGTCTTGCAATTTGATTAAGTTATCATAAAGTTATGTGACACAGTTGAAAGAACATGAATGGATGTTGTTGGTGAGCTTGAAGGATTGACAGCCAAAATTAGCAATGTGAGTTCTGTTTTAGTACATTTTCATTTTTTATATTCAAAATAAAATTATTTTCCTTGACCACCCTCCAGTATATTTAGGTAAGTCCCCCCTCCTCCACAATACAAACTCCACTATGCTATCTTTATACTCACTAGAAAACATAAAATATGTTCTTTTTACTACCTAAACCCTCCTCAAACATCCCCCTAATGTTTTTACAAGTATAATTCTTCGAATAGTACTAAATTTATTATTTCTGTAAGCTTATTTAAAAGTGACGGTCAACTTTCTATCAATCCCTTTGCTATTAAGCAGTTAAATTGACACAACATTTCTTCAAGATTATTCTTGGTCTCCCTCCAGTATATTTAGGTCCGTGCCCACGCCCCCACAAGCCAAACCCCACCAGGCGCTCGTTATCCTCACTAGAAAACATAAAAAATGTTCTTTTTAACACCTAAACCCTCATCAAACCCCCCCACCCCACTGTTCTTACAAGTATAATTCTTCCAATAGCAATAATTGTATTTCTTCGATAAATTTATTCTTTCTGTAAGCCTATCAAAAAGTGACATTCAACTTTTGTCTATCCCTTAGCTATTAATATACCGTTTCCATTTAAGCCGCCGCCGCTTACTTGACTTAAAAACATTTCCGCAATGATTTAAACAGGTGACACCACACAATTGCACTTCCTGCTTGTTAATCCTTTACGTTAGCGACTTAACCAAAAGGTTTCAATGAGAAAAAGGATTTTCTCTCTTTCTCAAATTAAAGCAGTTTTAAGCAAAAAGAGATTGCTGTTTATTAAGCTTGTGGATTCGCAACCTGTATTTTTGGAGGAGTGAAACGGGATTATTTCCAAAAATAATTACTAACAATATATTTAGGACATTGGTGAAAGGAGGGGGGGGAGGACATGCCTCAATTCTATCGCCATTATTGTAAAATTAAAAAAAAGTGTTTTCCTTCCATGAAAAGTAGGGGCTGGGATGTCTATGAATAAGCTCTTTTAATTTATTAAAATAGCATTTGATTTCTGAGTTTAGTACATTTTTACTTTTTGCTTTAATGAGAATGATGGCGTAGGGAGGCTTTCTTAGTGATAAATGCTTTTCTAGACAAAATTATGGGGATGGGGGTACTAATTTTCCCTCTGTAAAAAAGGGGGAAATTATTTCGATACTAACTTTTTTCTCTTCTTTTAAGGCAAATTGTGAAGAATGCCCGCCACCACCCAGTAAGAGAGCAAGGGGTAATAATGCGGCCCCTACGAAGGCGACAGTTGTCCAATATGGTCGCTGGCCGAAGCCTCCTAAACATGTGTTGCCTGCCCAAGCCGCAGCCCAATCTGCGCAGGATTGTGACATCGCTTGTCCATCTGCTCTCCATGGACCTCTAATAGCTGCCCCACCAACGCTAGGTCAGGAGATTGCCCTCCAGCATGCTATGCCAGGACCATCTGGCACCCAAGTGCAACTGGAATTTGCAAATGTGAGCATTTTTTCTTACCTACCTTTTCTTCCAATCTTTTTAGGCCTTTTCTTTTCGCTTTTTTTTCAACACTGTAAAATTGTGTCTCAGAGATATTAAAAGATATTTTTTTCGCTAAAGATGTTTTCTCCCCACTCAATTTGAGTTGGACAGAGATTATCCCATTTATCTATTGCACATATGGATTCTAATTTGCGTAATATTTTCGACAGCTTTCAACCTTACAACTTGCCAAGATTTTAGGGGATTTAACGGTCCCCATTTAATTGTAGTGTTTCCCTGCTGAACAGTCTTGGAACAGAACAGACGTGGCTTACAATAATTAAGCTAATGAGTCCTAGACAACCTGTAGGAAATCAGAGAGAAAAACAACTTATGGTCTAACAATATTTTTTTTTATGACGTTATGTAAACGGCCAGCGACCGCGGTGGGAAGGGCCGGTGGGCCTGGGAAGCGCTGCGGGAAGCGCCGCGGGCCGTGGAAGCGCTGCGGGAAGCGCCGCGATGGCCCGCTGGGCCGGCTTGGAGGGGGAGCATTAAATAGTGGAAATTGATGGGGGGGAGTTGTTTGAACAAAATCAAATTGTCAATTCTATGTAAAGCGTTTTAGATTGTAAATATATTATATTAAGTTGGAAATTGGAACTTTCAGAATATTGATAGAGTAGGGAACAGTGAATTAACCAGATGCTACTATATGCATACTGCTACTACTACTACTACTACCACTAAGCACGTTTTAAATAATACGTAAATAATAATCCAAATTTTAAACAGTAGGGGTGATTTGAACACTTTGAAAATAAGCTATTTTTCATTTATAGGATAATTGGCCATTGGTCCCATATTCCTTGTCGCCGGCCTCATCAGTTGGAGAAGGAGAGGAAGAACTCGCGTCTACGGAATTTCATGTCATTCAGGACACTTCACATATCAATGAATGGGATGGTATTGTTAATTCCGATGAAATACCGTTTAATATTAATAATTTTCATAGTAATTATTTCAATATGCAACCTAGCACAGTTGAGCAAGATAATTTATCTATTACCGAGGGGGATTTGCAATTGCTAAGTCATAATACCATGCTAATTTTAGACGATTTTACCCGGGATTTAACAGGGAATCCTCCTCTAGCCCCCACTG
The DNA here is from genome assembly GCF_049724085.1 of Artemia sp. Qi Xiang Cuo. Classification (NCBI taxonomy): domain Eukaryota; kingdom Metazoa; phylum Arthropoda; class Branchiopoda; order Anostraca; family Artemiidae; genus Artemia; species Artemia sp. Qi Xiang Cuo. The sequence continues at coordinate 45,046,209 of NC_142805.1, forward strand.
ATTACCTACTTCCACTTCAAACAACTGAAGTGGATTCCCATACCCCAAATATTGAACAATGTGGGGGAGGGAGTGTTGACAATATACACGAGGGGGAGGGGGGTAATGTCCAATTTACGACTTTTCCCGATTTTCAATTATCTAATACAATTTTAAATGCAATAGTTGTCTACACTGCGACTTTTGGGGACCCGTTTAATTCACTTATGGGGGGAAATTTTGTGTTTGACCCCGTAGAACTGCTGGAGAACCAAATTCAATTATGGGGAGGGGGAGGGATTCAATTAAGGTTTCAACTCTTTTAAAGGTGTTCTATTGAAATGAGGGGAAAAGTGAAGTTTATTATCATTATGTACACTCCGAGATGCGTTTGATCTATCCGAATTTAGAAAATTTTGAGGGTGTTTTTTCGGAGTGGTAAAACTCTTAACTAAAATAAATAAAAATTGTGATAAAATGTTTGTGGAAAAGCCGAAAAAAATCTACTATTGTTACAGTATTTGGCAGGAGTCATACGATAAAATAAAAGCAATTGCCACGACGGGATTGGTGCAGATACAATTCATACAGGGACTTGAAATTTTCAACATTATTGAACCAAACTCTTGGCTGATTATTGACGATCTGGCTGAATCTATTGAACACTGGTCCCAGGAAATGCTGCAATTGTTCACCGTTCGCTCTCATCATGAATAGATTTCCATTACTCTGGTTCTATACAATCTCTTTTATCAGAGCAAATGTATGCGAACACTTGCATTGAACTGCACCAACTATATCATCTACAGAGTTGTTCGTGATTCTAGCTCGCTAATAACTCTCAATAAACAAATCTATCCAGGCGCCCCCAAATTTCTGCTTTCAGCGTTCAATCAGGCAACTAAAAAACCCTACGGCTACATATTATTAGATCTTAATCAAAATACACCCGAGGATTTGCGTGTAGTAACAGATATTTTTGACAATGAAATTACAGTATATCTCCCCGTGAACACCAAAAGGAACTATTAGTTGCTATAATGACACTGAAGAAACTATATGAAAATAGACATCTATTTTCAGTTCTAAGCACTTCAAAACCCCAAATTGGGAAAGCCATACTCAAACATATTGTTGACAATGACTTTATTAATCTAATATCTGAGCTTTGTTAAAATCTGACCGAGGGCAATGTTCAACTTCCAAAATTAGTTAAGCAGCAGACAAAGCAACATAGTTTCGGTGCATGTACATAGGCGTCTAAAAACAATGGAATGAATTTTAAAAGGAAACGACTTCTTCAGGCAGGCGGTAGCTTTTTCACACTTTTACTGCCAATAATTGCAGGACTTGTAAACAGTTTTCTCTAGAGAATGGCAAAACCCTATAAATTGACTCAAATAGAACTCGCTCTCTCACCCGTGGAACACTTTGAGAACAATCTGAGTAAATTCACTGAAAACGAGAATATTGAGGATGATAAAAACTGCTTTTTCTTCAAGATGCACTTCGCCGAGTGGACAAGCATAAGCCCTATCGTGTGAAGGCCAGTGGTATTGATCACAAAAAAGAATCATCTTCTCAGGATTCTGCTGCTGCTGGAACACAATTAAAGAAAAAAGAATTGGATTCAATTTTGTCGAAAATTGGAAATATAATGCCCCACTCATATCGTGAACAAATTAAACGACTCCTAACTTATCTCATGGAAAGTGTTCAAGATCATATTCAAGTTGATAGCAATGGGAAAGAGATTATAGTTCAGGCCAAGAGCTATAATCTACTCGATTTAATCTATGAAATGGTTACAAATCGTAAGGGACTATTATCATTTGACGCTCATCTATAGAACTTTCTAAATACATTAAACTTCCCCAAAAGCCTTATTATCAATAGGCAAATTCTAAAAAAATTAAATGAACAAGTACCATTGTCAACACCATTAAAATGTGAAGAAGAGGAAAAAGATTTTAAATCAATTTTGGAAAATACTAGCACACCTAGTGGAGACTTGACAATAAGGAGCAGCAGCACACAATTGATAGCTAGACAAAAGCGAAGACGTATCAAGTCAACGTCACCACAACCACCGCCAACCACCAGTATACAAAGGGGTAGCGGACGTTACACTACACGTTTACATTCGAAATGGTTAAATTCCTGAAACGTGCTTATGAAATTATTGGCGAAGTGGGAAGTTTAAGTTCTCCAACCACTCTTTCCGAATTCACTGGTGTTCACGCTAAAATAGTAAAAGACTATCTACAGTACAAATCAAGTTACACTCTGTTTAGAAATCATAGACTTCGTGCTAATCCTTATTAAAAAACTAAAGCCTTTTTCCCGTTGCATGTAATTCAAGCAGATCTCCTAACTCTAGATGTGATTCAAAGGCGTCACAATACACAATACAAGTACATTCTACTTGCAATTGGTGTTTTTAGTCGCTATACACATGCCATTCCATTGCGGTCAAAGAGAGGTGTTGAAGTTACTCAGGCCATTGAAAGTATTCTCGAACAGGATTCGTATAAAAAAATTCAAACGGATCGTGGTAGTGAATTTGTTAATCCCCATGTTGTAAAAGTACTAGCGAAATAAAATACACTGCTCTATGATAGTCATAGTCCTATAAAGGCTGCATTGGCCGAACGATTGATAAGAACTATTCGGCTTTTAATTTCAAGATATTGTACATTGAAAAATATATCTGCTTTTATTCATGATCCAGATACTACCGCGTGGATTTGTAATCATCAATCTCCATAAAAGGCGTACAGTTTGTTCTACCTGGAAGTTCATAAGGCTGACGACGGCACGTTTGACACCTGTCGTAAACAATTTATGAGTGAACCGATATTCAATAAGAAAAAATTTGATTCTGTTCATGGTATTCATGTCAGCAGGGAAGTACATGTTTTTGAAAAAAGTGATTACTTGTGGTCCACAGAACTTTTTAAAGTGGCAAAAATCCTTGACACTAAACCCATAACTTATCGTTTGCGTGATATCAAAGATGAAGAGATTCTCGGCGGCTCTTATGACTATGAACTACAAAAAGTTAAAAATAATAGTGAAATCTATCAAATTGAAAAGATATTAAAGACTTGTACTCGCAGGGGAATGAAACAGTTACTTGTTCGGTGGCTAGGATACAACTCTGATTTTGATTCTTGGATCAGTGTTGAAGATATTGACAATGCCCAATGATTTCTATGTAACTTTTATGTCCAACGTTTCCGATCCTCTCTACAACGACTTGAATAAGACAAATAATTTTTGGACGAAACTCTCCCCCGCTATCAAATTTGATGGCGCGTATGAAGTGGCTCTTGTCGACTGTATTCTCAAAAATACCTATGACATCCTGAGAAAGGATCGTGTGTATGATATAAAAGTTAGACAATTCGATTTGTCACTCTTTGTCGAGTATGAATGGGTTGAAGCACTAAAATCTAACGAATATCCACATATTACCTAAAAATACATTGAATACGACAGCACGAAAGATTCGTGCTATAAAGTCAATAGAAACATATTATATTATATGAATGGTACATTCCATTTTAATTAATAAATGGAACATGATAGGATTTACATTACCTCACCTGTTGACAGTGAAATAATTATTCTCAATGATAATTTGAGAAACATTCTTGGCTTTAAACAGAATTATATCAATGGAGATGACGCTAGTATCGTCAACAGGATTAGTCAAGCTATGTTTTCTTATTACTCATCTGGTTCCGCTTTAGGCACTTGTATCTATTTTTATGCATCCTTTATGGAAACATCGAAAGTTAGTAAATCAAGTGTCCCCCTCCTACGTGTTCTTGAACGAGAAAAATATCATGAACTTGTTCATCACGAGAATATAAAGCATCTTCAATATGTGTGTGTAAACACTTCGTATTTAGAACTCTTTCAGTTACCACTAAGGAGTGAACTGGCTGATCTTCTAGCAATAACAAACGGATTAGCAGTGATTCTATGTAATTTTTGACTCATTGTCGGCGACAGCACCATCACCTAAAATGAACTATGAAGAATTCCATTTGTGTGTCCCGATATCGATTGCTATGTTGGTGCTCTGAGTCCACGTCAAATAGGCAATGGATTGGACTACTACAAGGGGCGTACTACAATGTCTGGCTATGGTCTTGGTAGCTGGTTTGCTAGGCTATTTCGTTCTGTACTACCCCTTGCCGGAAAATATCTTGTACCTGCTGTGTCAAAATTTGCTGCCTCCACTATACAGGACTGGGGGTCGGGCAAGAATTTCCATGAGAGTGTTAAGTACAATGTTAGATCTTCAATAAGAACCATTGGTAATCTATTAAAATCTCAGCAAAATTGGGAGGGACTGAAAAGGATGCGTGCACTTCAATCATTCATCAGTGTCCAACCAGGCAGGACACGAAGGACATAAACAAGGACTTTGAGAAAGAAAACAACTAAGCCCAATAAGCAGAAGAAGAAAAAGAAGAAGACGGGTAGATCATCGAAGAGTAACGTTTTTTAGTAGGACTTACCCTTTTCTCACGGACTCACTTCATTCGATTGCTTCTCAATGAACCCGGTTAACTGCCAACAATGTTGAGGTTACTGTCAAGTATGGCTACTCCAAATAATTTTATCCCCAACAACCCCTTTCAGAACATATACTTTTTCAAATATTTTGCATTGAAGACTATTTTATTTAATTGGGATCAAAATTTATTGATTTAATTGTTGTGGTGACGAAAAAGCAAGATAATCTAGATCAGACTGCAGTCAATAACCTTACTAATGAAAACTGTATGTAACTATAACCGTTAAAACTAGGAACTGTATTTATCGATGGTGCATTGGTGAGCACGAGAAATAATTTATCAAACTATGCAAGGTATACAGAATTTATGATGATGACACCAAAGGATCTGACATGAACTCGTTATACCCCTCGGCAATGTCCCACTACTCTTTGCCGTGTGGGAACTATCAATGGCTTGAGAATCCTTGTGAGTTCCCCGACATTAACACCATCGAGGACAACGGGCTACAAGGATGGTTCTTTGAAATTGATGGTCACAGTCCGCTGGACCTTCACGCCTCAGTCAAAGGTTTTGTTTTTCCCTGTATCAATCGAGCCATGACCTGGGACTCGTTGAGTCCCTACCCTCGTTCATTAGTTGAAAATAGGGGGGTGTATTGGACTCCCTCTAAACAGAAAATCACTGTTGATTTGGACCCTAGAGAGAATATTGTTGTTCGCCACGTGCTTTTGCGCTGGATGGTGAGCAACGGTTTCAAAATCACAAAAATACACAGGGTCCTGCAATTCAATCAGAAACCTTATTTGAAAACATTTATCGATACTTTTGTCGATACACGCTCTAGGACAAATTCCAAGGTAGAGAAGGAATTGTACAAGCTCATTCTAAATTCAGCGTTTGGCAAAATAGGTGAAATCGTAAGCAACAGATCTCGCTGCGATGTCGAGACTGATTCTCTAGAGTGTGCACAAATTATTACCGATCCTAATTTTAAACCATTTACGAGTAGAGAGGCCGGCATGGCTCTTCTACACAGGAAAAATCAAAATATAGTACTGAACAAGAATATAGCAGGAGGTAGTTCAGTACTAGAAATTTCAAAAAAGCTCATGTTGTCGTTCTTTTACAATGTCTGCAAGGTGCAATGGCCACGGGAGGGGGAGGTTCAAGTTTACTATGGGGATACAGATTCTCTGCTGTTAAAGGTAAATGGGACTGAAGATTTATTGGGTGATTTGCAAAATGGGGTGCACATCAGCTCACGGATGGATTTCACCAACTGGAATCCATCCCTCTACCCCAAGCTGGTGAAACGTCAAGCCCCCAACCAACATTTAAAATTAAAATCAGAGACGGGGAGTGATTTGATATCAAGGGGGGTAGCCCTGGGCCCCTAGGTTTATTGCGTGTAAACTCAGATTGAGGATGAAAAGCAAACATGTAAGGGGGTGCCTACACACTTTGTAAAGAACAACTTTAACAATAGTGTGTACAAAAACTGTATAGAAAGTAGCCTAATGCCTAGCGCACAAGTGCTTACAATTCGCTCTCTACATTATAGAAAGTATACTTTGAGAGTGGAAAAAAAATGCAATGTCGTGTATATCTGAAAAGGTCTATGTGCTCAAGAATGGTGTGAGTGTCCTGCCTCAAGGTCACTATCGTATTTCAGACCGAGTTGAATGCGTACACTATCGTAATCAACTTGGTCTGGATAAACTAATCTAACCAACTAACCACCGCCACTCAACCATTCATAAATTAACCTAACCAGTCTAATCTAACCCAAGCACTATCCAGCACCCCTACCCCCTCTACGCCCCCGGAGCTGGAACGCCCACTATTCTTTTTCCATCACAGCGCCCGGGGGGTGGGGGACCCGTCTCACGACCGGGGCCCGGGGGGTGGTGGTCCCTGCCTTTTAATTCACGATCCTGTTAAACTGTACTAGTTCCATATGTATTTTATTGTACAAAAGTGTTGTATAGAAAAGTGTTGTATAGAAAAGTGTTGTATAGAAAAGTGTTGTACAGACAAATGTTGATAGACAAAGGTTTAGTACAGAAAAGTGTTTAAAGACAATAAGTGTTTATTATAAAGTGTTATCGTTGTTCATGTTGAAAAAATAGAATTTTCATGTTAACCAAGTGTCACGTTGAACAAGTGTTATCATATTGCTCGTAATAAATGTTGCCATGAAATATTGTTTTTGTTGTTCTTGAATAGATAGATCTATGGGAAAATTACTACTTATTCATTGATCACGTTTGATTTACAGTTAGTCATAGTCCGACTGTTGTCAACAGCATATATCAATTTAAAACGTCTTTCAGATAGTTTCTGTGTGGTTCCTCAATGTTGGTGAAAACGATGCTTGTAGCTAAAATAATTGAAAGGTGCGATAAAGGGTTTTTCGAAAAACCAAAAAAAATCTACTATTACTATAGTATCTGGTTGGAGTCATTTGATAAAATAAAAGCAACTGCCACAAACATGACAATACAATTCATGAAAGGACTTGATGTTTTCAATAGTGTTGAACCGAACTCGTGGCTGATTATTGATGATTTAGGTGAATCCATTGAATAGTTCTTACAGGAAATGCTGCAACTGTTCACTGCTCGATCTCATCAAGAACACATTTCCATAACCCTAGTTCTACACAATTTGTTTCATCAGAGCAAATTTATGCGAACCCTTGGTTTGAATTTCACTATCTATATCATCTATCGAGTCGTGCGTGATTCTAGCTCGCGTAAAAAACACAAAAAAAAGATATAACCCCGCACACCGAAAAATATGTTGTCAGTGTACACTCAGTCGACTAGCAAGCCCTACGGTTACATTTAATTGGATATTAATCAGAGAACGCCTGAGGATTTTCGTGTAGTTACCGACATTTTCGACAATGAAAATAATATATATCTTCTGGAGAACACTAGAAAAAGCCTATTAGTTACCATCATAACACTGAAAAAACTAGATGAACAACGACATTTATTTTCCGTTTTAAGTACTTCAAAACCCTTGCTTAGGAAGGCTATACCCAACCATGGCGTTGACAATGATTTCATTAATCTAATATCTGAACTTTGTTTAAAGTTAACTGAGGGAAGTGTTCAACTGCCAGAAGTTGTTAGACAACAGACAACGCAGCATCGTTCTACTGTACGCGCCTTGGATTTTAAAAACGAGGTGTACGATTTTAAAAGAACACGGCTCCTTCAAGCGGGCGGTAGCTTTATTAAGATTTTACTGCCAATAATTGTAGGACTTGTAAACGGTTTTCTCTAGATGGCAAACCCCTATAAATTGACACCATTAGAACTTATCCTCTCGCCCATTGAACATTTTGAAGACAATCTAAACAAATTCATTAATGATGAGACTACTGCCGATGATAAAAAAACTACTTTTACTCTAAGATGTTTTTCGACGTATGGACAAACATAAACTTTATCGTGAAAGATCCGTCACCAATACCTCTAAATATGAAACATCTCCGGATTCTGTACAATCAGAGTAGAAGGAATTGAAATCAATTGTATTGAAAACTGGAAATCTATTACCACTGACTTATCGTAAACAGATTAAAAGATTATTATCGTATCTCGTTTTTGAAAATGGCGAAAATCAAGTTCAAGTTGAAAGCACAGGGATACGAATTATAATTCGGGGAACAAGTTATAATCTTGTTGATTTAATTTTTGATGTGGTGACGAATCGTAAAGGACTTTTATATTTGGAGGATAATCTATACACCTTTCTAATTATATCAAAATTCCCAAAAAGTCTTATTGTCAATAATCCAATTTTAAATAAAATAAAAGAATATATTTCTGAAACAACACCGTTTAAAAAAGAAGATTCAATATTTGAAAATACTAGCACCACTGATTCCGCAACACCTTTGGCTGCTTGTCAAAAGTAAGGACTGCTTGTTTTAGCTATCAGTGTGCACAGGAGGAGTGGAAATTGCACTACGTCTTTACGCTCAAAATGGATGAAGTTTTGAAAGGTGTCTATAAAAATATTGGCGAAGCGGGAAGTTTAAGTTCTCCCAAAACGCGTTCTAAAGCTGTGTCTAGCACCACATTGAAAAAAGCGAAAAAGCATTTAATAACTGAGCCGATTTATACACTGCATCGGAATCACAGACTTCGCAGTAAGCACTTTTAACAAACAAAAGCCCTTTCCCCTCTGCATATAACGCAAACTGATCTTTTAACTTTAGATGTAGTTCGACGACATCACAATACCCCCTACAAATATATTCTAGTGGTAATCACTACATTTAGTCGTTATACCTATGTCAGTCCACTGCCATCAAAGAGTGGTGTTGAAGTTGCTCGGGCCATTGAAAGTATTCTCGAACGAGATTCCTATAGAAAAATTCAAATGGATCGTGGCAGTGACTTTGTGAACCCTCAGGTGAAAAAGGTTCTTGTCAAATGTAATACATCACTTTATCATAGTCAAAATCCGATAAAGGCTGCATTGGCCGAACTATTATTAAGAATAATTCGTATATTGATTTAAAGATATTGTACCTTGAAAAATTAATCTACTTTTATTCAAGATTTAGATAAAATCACGCAAATATACAACCATCGACCCCATTGATCTCTTTCCAACTCTAGCCCTCGGGATGCTCACTACAGTGAGAATACATTTAATACTTTTCTATAGAAATACTCCAATGATAATGAGAAGAAAAAGAAGAAGAAATATATTGTTGGTGATATTCTTCGAATTAATAGAACTAGCGATATTTTTGAAACGGGGAATTATTTATGGAGCACCGAACTTTTTAAAGCTTCCGAAATTATAGACACTATACCCATAACGAATCGGCTACGATACACGAAAGATGATTAGATTCTCGGCGGCTTTTATGAATATGAGCTGCAAAAAGTTAGAAATACTAGTGAAATTTATCAAATTGAAAAGATATTAAAGAGTCGTACTCGTAGGGAGAAGAAACAGTTACTTGTTCGTTGGCTAAGATACAACTCGAATTTTGATTCTTGGGTCAGTGTTGAAGATATTAACAATGCCCAATGATTTCTATGTGACTTTCATGTCCAATGTTTCTAATCCTCTCTACAATGACTTGAATAAAACAAGTGATTTTTGGACGAAACTCTCCCCCACCATCAAATTTGAGGAAAAGTACGTCGACTGACGGAAAGTGGCTCTTGTTGATTGTATTCTCAAAAATACTTACGATATCCTGAGAAAGGATTATAAATATGAAATAAAAATTAGACCCTATGATTGGCCACCACCACCAGGTGATGAAGAACAAATTCAAAAAATCAATTGATTGGATTATCCATATATTGAATTACCCTACGAGGAACTCACCTGTATGAATAATTTATGTCGTTCTATTAATAAAAGAATTTCTGCTCGTAAAAAAGGAGCTTTTCATTTCAACTATTCAAAGGAGGAGGGCAAGATCTACATTAGTTCACCTATTGCCAGTGAAAAGGTTATTCTCAATGATAATCTAAAGGATGTTCTCGGCTTTAAGCTCAATATAATCAACGGTAAAAGTGCCGGAAATACTAATTTCATTTTCTCTGACTACTGGCCAGCATTCACCACAGACACTGGTATATTTCTCTATGCTTCATTTGTGGAAACATCTCGGGCTGGTAATTCAAATGTACCCCTCCTACGATCTCTTTAATGAAAAACAAATCAAGAACATAATCATCACTACAATATAAAGCATCTTCAGTATATCCCCGTAAACACTTCCTACTTAGAACTCTGTCAGTTAACACTAAGAACCAAATTGGTGGATCCCATAGCAATTTCAAAGGGTTTGGCTGTGATTATATGTCATTTTCAACCCATCGTTCAACAGCAAGATGTCTAATAGAAAAGCGGGATTTACTTGTCCTGATAGTGACTTCGCTGTTAATACTCTTGGCCCAAGACAACAGGGCAATGGAATGGAGTATTACAAGGATCGGTCGTCAATGTCCGGCTATGGTTTTGGCATCTGGTTTTTCAAGCTGTTTCGGTCTTCGCTACCATTGGCTACAAAATATCTTTGACTGGCTGCGAGAAATTTTGTATCCTCTAAACTATAGGATTGGGGTTTTGGTAAGGATTTTAAAAAAAAGGACTATGAAAAATCTTAGGTCCAGCGCACCAAACCTTTGCGAGAAATTAAAAAAAAATGGCAACGGCTTAAAAAGGTCATGAAACAACGCAACACTAACCAGTCTCTACTCAGGACAGAAACGAAAGAAATCACCCCTCTTGCCAAAGAAAAGAAGGGAAAAGCCGACACGTAGTGTAAACAGAAGTCCCAGGAATAGAATTTTTCGATAGAAACTATATTTCTTCTCTTAAGATGTCCTACCTACTGCATAAGGATTCTCAACCTTCAATCACCGCATCATTTAATCTATTCACCGCTGAAAATGTTGATGTGAGTGTCAAGTATGGATACTATGAACAATTTTATCCACTACAACCCCTCTCCGATGATACCCACTTTCAAATTTATTCCAATGAAGACTGAGTTATATATTTATCAGCCACATATATAGATTTGCAAATGAAAGTCCGGAAATCCAATAATACAATGTCGGTTCAAGCCAAGGGAATATCCTATGAAAATTATATTCTAAAAAATTTATTTCGTCAATTTAATGTCTACATCAGTGACTCGATGGTGAGCACTATTTCTACTCTCTCAAACTATGAAAGTTCTACGCAATTCATGCTGATGACAACCTACTCATACAAGGACTTGAGAGGCGCTTCCTATGGATATGAATATATTTCTAATACTGATAGTAGAGATGCAATTAAATATGCTACAACTAGTGAATTGCATCTAGTTGGAAAAATATATCATGAAATTTTTAATATACCCCAGTGGATGCCGCCCAATGTTAAAGTGGATAAAAAATTAACACTTGCACCCACCAATTTCATATTAAGAAAGGAAATTGCCGCCAACCCTCATGTAAGTTTCTACCTCCCCTCGGTAATATTTCATTTACGCAAACAGCAGTTCATGCGTTCTGTTGCATTGGCCGTGGAGAAAATAACAGCCAATTGAAATAATCTTAAAGTACTTATTCCTCATGCAATCACCAATCAACGTCATATTGCCATGGGGTCACGCACCTTCACTGATTCATCCCTTATCAATGGCAAAATCCCCTTGAAATTGCCATTGGCATTTTTGAAAAGTGCCAGTGTAATAGGATCCTGGACCCAATGCCCACATAAATTTGAGGTGTTTGAACTTTCATCTCTTGTGTACAAAGTGAATGTTATCCCACTCTACAATCTTTCTTTTTATAAATCCTATAGAACATTTTATGAGTTGACCATGCAAACCCTAGATCATGACTCGCAACTATTTGAAATGGTATAACCGAAGACATGTTTACTAAAACACATGTTATTAGTTTATTGGTTTTGTCTGGCACGCAGGATATGAATATAGTACTTATAGGGACTGTGCGTTTAAAGTTTAAATATGCCAACCCATTGTCTCAGAGTGTTGCACTAATCTCACTAAATCAATATGAAGCCTATTAGAAAATCACTCCTGAAGGCAGTGTTCTACTAGACTTGGCGCCATGAACACAAGTCAAATAATTAGTGTATTTAATCTGGACCCCTATATGTCCCAGTACAAATTCTATTGTCTACCCTCGGATTATCTTGGAAAAATTCAACGCGCAAGCAAGACCTTGATTATTGTTAATAGCAGTCCATCAACTGTGCTGACGAGTCATTGGCTGTGCATATTTCAAACAATGAAGAATGTCGAATTTTTTGATCTTCTTGGCCTACCCTATACATTCTAAACACCCCACATCAGAAACTATATTGAGAGCAGTCGGAAAACTATTATTCAGAATCAAAAGAGGGTGCAAGATCTAACGACTAAAAGCTGTGGCTTCCATGCGCTACTATATTTTGTGTTCCAATGTCTTGGTTATACTTACAAGCAGTTTCTCCACATTTATGATGACAATCCGCGTCTGAACGACTTTCTAGTGGAAAATATACTTAAAAGTATATTTAATATTGATTTCAGTGCCCTAAGAATAAAGTGCTTAAAAAAAGTTTGTGAATTCGTTTATTAATAAAATGCATATATATAAAAATGTCTTTAAATCTACACTTTTAGATTTCTTCATCGGTTTGTAGGTAACTGTTGTGAACCACTAATGCCGGTAAATCATTTGGATTCACTGTCTATTGATGTTGATTGATTGCAAAGTCGGAGTCGCATATTCTGCAGTATAATGTAACCTCACTCTTGTCATACCTCTTTGTATAGTCAATGATACTATTTGCATTCATATTATGAAATTCACGAGTTTCAATCTGTCTATTTGAAGCAATATCACATACTGTGTTTTCAAGTGGTGAATCACTTTCGGTGACTGCCAAATAAAAATCACTTCGTTTATAGTCATAGTAGGCAGTGTCATCAAAGCGATGACTTAGAAACCAGATTGTCTTGTTACCCCAACAGTTGAATCGTAGACCAGATTTCTCTTCCCAGAATAATTTAAATCCACGACGATACCAATCGCGTAGAAATAAACTAAAATCACGCTTAGGATTCTTTCCAATCATAGCGGGATATGTATTCCCCCACTGATCGCATTTATCATTGTGAAAATTGGAGCAGAGGTGCCCGCTAGGGTGAGAGTCACATACCTCCTCAAGACATGAATTACATCCTTTAATTTGTACTGCATAGCCTCTATGTAATTTGTAAGGATTACATAATTTACACTTTTCATTATATTCGTCAATAATTGTACAATGCTCACATTGAGTCCAACTGCCAAGAGTGTACATGCACAGTGGGCATATATAGAACATTTTTGGTTTCCGATGTCAACTCTCTCACAGCTAAAGTGAAACTGATCCTCTTCGTTCGATAAATTGAAAGTGTAGGAGAGGAGAGGGGAGTAACTCTGTGACTCTGCCTCTTTCGAAGGAGTAGCCATCTACGTTGGCAATCAAAGTATATCCGCAATATCATTCTGTTGAGTCGTGATCGATATATAAATAAATTGCGTATAAGTATTTGAGTCACATTTTAAAAGTCTCATACAACAGTCCAATGGGGATTATTCCAAATTGCTAGAAAATCATTATCCAAAATCAAATCTTTTTCTATAAACACCAGATTTGAACTAATTCTGTCTTTCTCAAATTTATTCATTTTTCAGTCCCTTCACTCTGATTGTTGACTCTAGGCTGGCAAGAAAAGACAGTTGGGTTGGAAAAAACAGATCGATTGACCTTGACCCCCATTAGACTCAATAATACATGAAAGTGACAAAGTTCCTGTTTTTTCAATTCTCATTGACAAAATCCATGAAGACCATCAAATAAATTGACCAACACACATAACCCTCCATTAAAACAGACATAAATGTGATAAAGTTCCTGTTTTTTCATTCTCACTGACAAAATCCATAAAAACATCACATAAATGTGACAAAATTCCTGTTTTTCAAATTCTCACTGACAAAATCCATAAAACCATCAAATAAATCGACCAACACACATAACCATCCATGAAAACAGACATAAATGTGACAATGTTCCTGTTTTTTCAAATTCTCACTGACAAAATCCATAAAACCATCAAATAAATCGACCAACACACATAACCATCCATGAAAACAGACATAAATGTGACAAAGTTCCTGTTTTTTCATTCTCACTGACAAAATCCATAAAACCATCCATAAATGTGACAAAATTCCTGTTTTTCAAATTATCACTGACAAAAACCATAAAACATGCATAAATTATGTCCTGTCCGCGCTGGTACCCCCATCTCTACTCCTAGTTGCCCTCCATTTTTTATGGTCACTTAAAAAGTGCACTAGAACTTTTAATTTCCGTTCGAATGAGCCCTCCCACGATATTCTAGGACCACTGGGTCGATTCGATCTCCCCAGGGAGAAAAAAAATAAATAAACACGCATGCGTGATCTTTCTTCTGGTAAAAAATGGAAAATTCCACATTTTTGCAGATAGGAGCTTGAAACCTCTACAGTAGAGTTCTCTGATACGCTGAATATGATGGTTTGATTTTCATTAAGGTTCTATAACTTTTAGGGGGTCTTTCCCCCTTTTTTCAAAAATCAGCCAAATTTTCTCAGGCGCGTAACTTTTGATGGGTAAGATTAAACTTGATAAAATTTTATATATTTGAAATCAGAACTAAAATCTGATTTTTTGATGTATCTATTGGTATCAAAATTCCGTTTTTTAGAGTTTCGGTTACCATTGAGCTGGGTCGCTCCTTACTTACGTTCGTTACCACAAACTGTTTGATTACTACCATTGAGCGTTGTTTTGAATAAGAAAAAGTCTGCCTGTCAGTTTTTCTTCTTCCGCTTCATTTATCCCAGTATTTTATTTCCCTTGAGAAGGATGGTTATAGATGTTTATCTTTTTATGGCTATTGTTGTTGTTGGTGTTATATTATTGTCTTCAGGAGTATTTCTTGACAAAACGAAAAAAACATAAAGAAGAGGAAAACGAGGATAATAACAGCAAGTTTCTTTCAAATCGATGGTCAAAGAAAACCTAGAGAGTGCCCAATCGTGCATAAGTTTACACTAGTAAGAAGTGATATTATTTAATATTTACCAATAGAAAATCCACCCCTGAATCCTCTTTCCATCTGCCTGCGTGTTGCGGCGAGTAATATCCTTTTTGTATTGAGTATGGACTCTTTGTAGTTGTAACCTTACTCTTGACTATCACTAGAAATACCTTCGTTTGTTGTTCAACTTTTAAAATATCAACTATATTGATTTTTGTATTTTGCAGGCCTTCTTTGGAAGAAATTCGAATGTGGGCGGATTCCTTTGACAGGCTGATGAAAAATAGATGTAAGTTTCTATCTAAATTACTTTTCTTAAGCGTAGCGGGAATTCCCACGTCAATATCGGATCTTCCTTCAATGAATTGTAGAGCTAAAAGTCCTTTGTTTTCTCTTTATCCAGGTCTGAAAGTTTAAGAACGCACTAGGCTCTTAGTATGAGAATTTTCTTTACAACTAACATGGGGCAGTTAGCAAGAGATTCAGTTAAATAATAGCTTAAATTATTAAAAAAAAAAAAAATGGAAGACAAACATTTTAATAAAAAATATTCAAAATGAAAATATTGCGGTCATCGAGTCTTCGCCTTGCCAATGTTATTTTTTTTTTTTTTTTAGTTCTAATTAGCTGTTTATTGTAATTAGATTTTTTACTTGAAGTACTAAGGACATCAAACCAAAATATTTATTGGCTACTGGAAGCATCGTAGGCCGAGTCTTACTGGAAAACCGTGATTTCCTAAGATTTTCCTCTCGGTTCTTTCAAAACTATGAAGTTTTTAGGGCAGTGCCAAGTTTTGTCAGGGTTGTCACTGTAAACCGCGAAAACAAACAAGCAGAAGTGATTGGCGAAACGTTAAGGAGTTGCCAATTAGTTATTTAAAGAGTGTTTTCTTCTTTAAACCTTCTTAGAGTGTTTAGTAGTGCATTATTTTAGCTTATTTTTGCTGATTTTTCACCCTCATTTTCTTTTTTTTTTAAATGGGATCCTGTTAAGGGGGAAAACTGCACAATTGCATATGGATGACTTTTTCATGGAATTTGAAATCCCAATTTTTTCAATTCATTAGGGTTTGTAAGGCTCAGTAACTTTCCACTTAACCAATTCAAAATATCAGCTTAATTTTCACTGTCCTTTGCATTTTTAGGTTTGCAGCTGCATGAAATGGTGCCACGAACGGATATGTTCAAATGAATATAATTTTTAAGTTACCGCATAAGTCACCTTATGTAATGTGTACATTACCTTGTTATCATTTTTTATCACTCATTATAAAGTATCTAGTTCTTTATTTTATATTTAATGGACGCTTTTGTGAATATTACTGCGTTTTTCTTTAAACTATTTGCCATATTTACGACGAGCAGAGAAAGTATTAAAATAAGTTTTATAACAAGGACCCATTAGTTTGTCTGACTGTAGTTTTGTCTGACTTATCATTACTGCTAAAATGTTTGTTTATATATCTAAAAGAGAAAATAAACGGGCCTCTCCCCACTGGATGTGGTGAGTCATTTTACCCCTAAAGACATACTTATTGGATCTTTCAACTATACTGAACAAAATGGCTATATCAAATTTTTATCGAATAACTATGGAGAAACAAGGGGCGTGGGAGGGGGGCAGTGGCCCTCCAATCTTTTTGATCACTTAAAAAGGGCGCTGGAGATTTTAATTTTCGTACGAATAAACCCTCTCCCGACCTTCTAGGACCATTATTTCGATACCATCACCCTCTGAAAAAAACAAAACAAAAAACAAACAAGCAAATAAAAGCGCACCCGTGATCTTTCTTCTGGTAAAAATTCCAAATTTTGTATGTAGGAGCTTGAAACTTCTACAGAAGGGTCCTTTGGTACACTAAATCTGATAGTGTGATTTTCATTAAGATTCCCTGAATTTTAGGGTTGTTTCCCTCTATTTCAGAAATCAGGCCA
The DNA here is from genome assembly GCF_049724085.1 of Artemia sp. Qi Xiang Cuo. Lineage (NCBI taxonomy): Eukaryota > Metazoa > Arthropoda > Branchiopoda > Anostraca > Artemiidae > Artemia > Artemia sp. Qi Xiang Cuo. The sequence goes on from NC_142805.1 coordinate 45,063,287, forward strand.
ATTTTCTCAGGCAACCTTTGATGGGTGAAAGTAAACTTGATGAATCTTATATATTTGGAATCAGCATAAGCTGATTCTTTTGATTTATCTATTGGTAACAAAATTCTGTTTTTTAGACTTTCGGTCACCATTGAGCCGATTAGCTCCTTACTTACAGTTCGTTACCACGAACTGTTTGATTCCCTGGCATCTCAAGACTTGCTTTCTTTTTTTTTCTTTATTTAAGGCAAAATATATTCAGTATTTTATTTGTGTTTTTTAAGGAAGCGGAAGCCTCTTGAGCTATAAATAACAGAATTACTTTTTCTATCTGTTTTCTCTTTGAGAAATTGACACAATGCTAACACGTGTCTCTTTTGGGTCACACTTAATGTTTTTCAAGGAAATAGATACGGTTCCATGGTAAGCTACCTCATAGCAACTTTTGAAAACATTTTAGTTTTTGTTGTATCAATGTTCATTTATCTTTGAGGAATATAAAGGCACACAAAAAAAAAACAAGAAAGTCCCTTGTCATTGCATTGAAAAATGAGTTAAGGTCTTTATAGATCGGAGAATAATGGAAAGCTGCCAACTTTCTAAACATATTTTTACATCTTTCTGTTGAGACTACGATGCCAAACCAAGGGGATTTGAGGCTCTTTAGTATTCTTTAATCTTTTGAATACTCTCATTTGGAGAGGAAAAGTGCGAGTGCACTAATCATAGATGAATTAAAGAACCCTTTCCTTTGTATGATTTAATTACCAGAAACATTTGAAATGTGGTTGCTGGTCATAAAAGCAATTATTATGAATAATTCTCAATAGCACTTGGCCTTCCAACTAAAAAAATAAAATAAAAAAAACTGGACCTTGATAGAGACAGGGACTAAAATTGAAATTTAATTTGATAAGAAAAATATTTTGTTTGTATGGGGCGGCTACGCCAGCAAAATGCCGCTCTTTGCGCCAAGGTCCGACTAGTGATTTATCGAAAGCATTTTAGATTGCAATATTGTATAAACATGAAGAAATTGTTCTATTGAAAATACATATTTGCTGAATACTGTTTAAAATATTTGAAGTGACACTGTTATTACTTAAAGTGTATATAAATGAATAAGCCCTTTGATTTTCGAAGTCTTATAGTAAATATAATTTCGTTAATTTTCATCACAGTGCTCTTGTGTAAAAGCATTCATCATCCAAGTAGTGACTAAAAACAAGTCACGAAAAAAAGTGAGTAAAAAAAGGCATGAATATCAGGGAGATGAGAAGGTAGCAAGCCCTCGGCATGCATGGGATACTTTTTTTGTTTCAAGCTTTAATGTCACTACTAACTTTCAAAATTCACTGTAAAAGTGACATTTTAACTTGCAACGAATGGAAAGTGCATTCTGAATGATGCAGGCAATACACTCTACCATCCCCCGATTTTAAATTTAAATTTGACTTTTCCCCCGAATACTTCAGAAAAAATGCTCTTATGCAAGGACAATAGGATACTAAGTGGGATGGATGTCACTAACTCGGCACCCTTATTGAACGAATAGTTATTATATTCTTGAAATATATTCTTAAAATTAATACACTGATCTAGGGTCGAGCTTTTCAGGTTTTAGATCCCCCTCCATGACAAAATATCAAGTAGCTGTCCCTGATAGCTGGAGCGCAACTCTGCTATACTGTATTTTATTTTAATAAATTAAAAAAACTTTCTCCACCAAAACAAGTTTTTCAAAGAAAAGTAAAGAACTCCTTTAAGCCAAAAAATGAGCAGAAATAAAGTCAATTAATCTTCCAAGCGTAAAATTACCACAAAACACTATCAATAAATAAAAGAACTCAAAACGAACAGAAATTACAATAAATAGCCGAGTCAAACTCAAGACGAGCAAATATTAACATAGGTTGGGCCGATAACGCCCATGCCTTCAAACGACCAGAACATAAATGATATAACTGAATAGATGGTATATGATAACGGTTCGTTTAATATGGACTAAATTTAGTGTCTGGGACGAATATTCTCGGAAGGATACTTCCTGTTACCCCCTTACTCCCTAAAACCAAAAATCCAACGTTATCAGATTTGAAAAATTCTGTGAGCTAAATAATATCTAGGGTTGGCCCAGTGATGTAAATTTACGAAAATATAGGGGGTGAGGCAAAATGTACTTTTTGAAATCTAGAGGAGAATTTGTCATTTTTATAAATACCAAAAATATAATACCATTTTATAAATGCCATTTGGTGTTTTGGAAATACCCCAAAATGGAATTTTTCAGTTAAAATACCATCCAAAGGGGTCTTTTCCAACATCCAAGGGGAGCAAAGAATCAAGAGGCCATACACCCTCCCTAACCCCCTTCGCATTGACGCCACTGGGTTGGCCTAACACGGGGTTGACAAAGCCAAAGGACTTAAAGAGCAACTTTATACATCAATGCAGATATATATACATGTAACGGCATCTGTATAGGCGTATTCATTTTCGTAGAGTACCAGATTTAGCAAGTAGTTTGTAAAGATAATCTATATGCACCACTTCAGAAAATATAGAATTGAGGCAAATGAATATTTTTGATTAAATATTCTATGTAGACCAAGCGAGAAATATCACTACAAATTCTCGAAACATAGTAATTATCTAGAAAATACTGCGCTAAAGCTTTATATGCAGAAGTTCATTTAATTGTTGCATTCCCCAGCCAAGGCACTTGGGCAGCCCCGAACAACTTTTATTGAAATTTCTTTGTTCTCTCCGTGACCTCTCAACATCTAAATTGCACTATCAGAGTTTTGGCAGTCTTCCCCTTAATGGTCTTACTAAATGACAGTAAGCCAAATTACTTTCTAAGCCTTACCGTTTTTTTCTCATTATCTCTGTTACAATTTAGCTCATCAAGATAAAAATTGGAAGCTATTCTCTTGGTGTGTTTTTAGGCTAAGGGGAGGATTAATTATCCCGGTTACGACTTTAGGTATTTTCTCTCTCTCTCTCTGTCTCTTTCTCTCTCTCCTTCTCTATCTCCCTGTCTTTAGTTGTGTTATCTTTTTCTGTAGTTAAGTTTTGAAAATATTTTTGACTCACGTGCAGCTGATCGTGCAATAAGTTGGGTAGTGATTCTCCTCCATTTATTATTTAAGAAAATATTGCTAAAAAAACCTTTGCATCGTTTGCAAAAATTTAAACGTTCAGAATCAAAGTAAGTATGTTAATTTTACTTTTCATTTTAGGTACGTATGCATGGAGGGGGGAGGGGTGCTAATTAGTTTTGTAACAGCGTCACTTTGAAACTACCTGAGAAACATATCATGAGAATGCATTACGTATCATGTTCTCGTTTATTTAAGATTAATTAAAAAAAACTTTTTCCACAAATAAGTTTTTCAAAGAAAAGTAAAGAACTCCATTAAACAAAAAATGAGCAAAAATAAAATCAAATAATCTACCAAGCGTGAAACTACCACAAATCAGCATCGATAAATAAATGAAACCCAAAACGAACAGAAATTACAATAATTACCCGAGTCAAACTCAAAACGAGCGAGAGCTCAAAAGTTGTGCACAAAACCCCTATGCCTTCCCAAGGTCAGAACAAAATTCGCACTTTACTGAAAAATGGCTATCTCAAAATTTGGATTGGATGTGTTTGGGGAAATGATGGTCGTAGGGGGGGGGGGGGGCTAGTAGCCCTCCAATCACTTTCGACTATTAAATAGGGCACTAGCCCTTTGAATTTCCATCGAATGAGCCCTTTTTCAAGTTTCTACGACAAAGATTTCAATAAAAACCTTATATGCCCCCAGGGCATAACTTATAATTCTGGGCCTGAGGGTTGTGGGGGAGTGTCCTCCTCAAAAACATATTTTCTATCTGTAAATCTACTAGGCTAGACACTATGGCTATCTCAAAATTTTGATTGGATGTGCTTGGAAGAATGATTGGCATGGGGGGGGGGGGCTAGTTGCCCTCCGATCACTTTTGACTGTTAAAGCGGGTACTAACCCTTCGAATTTCCAATCGAATGAGCCTGTTTTGAAGTTTCTACGACAATGCCTTTTTATAGAAGGCTATCTAGGGCATAACTTAAAACCCTTGCCTTGAGGGTTTTGGGGGGAGTGTCCTCCTCAAAGACATATTTTCCATCTGGAAATCAACTACGCTGAACAAAATGGCTATCTAAAAATTTTGATTGGATGTGTTTGGGGGAATGATGGGTATGAGGGGGGGGGGAGGGCTAGTTGCCCTCTAGTCAATTTCGACTATTAAAAAGGGCACTAGACTTTTGAATTTCCAATCGAATGAGCCTTTTTTGAAGTTTCTACGACAACCATTTCCATATGAAGTGCCCAGCTATAAAGAAAAAAAAATTAATAGTACATTGTGCCAACATCGTTCATATATACCCTCAGGGCATAACTTAAAACCCTTGCCCCAAGGGTTGTGGGGTAGTGTCCTTCTCAAAAACATATTTTCTATCTGGAAATCAACTGCGCTGAACAAAATGGCTATCTCAAAACTTTTATTGGATGTTTTCGGGGAAATGATGGGCGTGGTGGGGGGAGGGGCTAGTTGCCCTACAATCATTTTTGACTATTAAAAAGGGTACTAGCCCTTTAAATTTCCAATCGAATGAGCATTTTTTGAAGTTTCTACGACAACGTCTTCTATAAAACCTTATATGAGTAGGAATGACCTATCGACTCGTGACGGGCACCACTGCTGCCATCTACAATTGAGTCTAATGCCGACAGGCTATAATTTATTCAAGGATTATTGATCAAGTCTAACGGGGTCAATGTCCCCTTTTTTAAGGTCGATTTATTTGTTGTGTCTAGGTGTAATGACTCCGGGGTGAAGTTTGCACATGCGCATTAACGGGAAGAGATATATTGATCCAATCGAAAGGGAAATCGATTTCTGAGATATTGATTACATAATCGACTAGGACAAGAGGGGAAGTAGATTTCTGGGAAATTGATTACATAATCGGCGGTGAATGTATTGATCGAGTCTAACGGGGAACAGGATCACGTGTCTTTTTCAAAGCCAATCAAGGAGTCGGAAATACTAGTGGGATAGGATGGCAGAGAATATAAGGAAAGGCTTTTTGCTACAGTTTTAATTAGTGTGTGAATAGAATTCACTAAGTTTATAGTTAGCAGTGTGATAACATGTGTGAACAAGTTGAGTTAGAAATATCCTTTTATTGCATCTGTTCTATTTGTAAAGGACATTTTCATGATTTTGAACATTCTCATGAACCTACTGCATGTTTAGACAGCATAGAAACTGAGATAGATCAGAAGAGTCTGGAGGAAATGAGAAGAAAAATCAAACATGATACGACGAGAAATTTATACCGATTGCAAGTAAGCTCACATAAAACAAGGTTTGTTATGACAGAAAAGGAAGACTAAAAGAAGAGACTGGGAAAAAAGGGCTTTCTCTATAGAGATATCTCAAAATATAATGTTAAAGATAGCAGTGAAAAAATGTGTATAGTGCAAGATATAACACTGAATATTATGATGAATATGTTCTAAGAGAAGAGAAAAAGTGGACAATTAAGAGACAACATAAGAGGATATTCTATGGAATGGATTTTAAATAAGGAAAACCGTGGTGGAAGAGTTCTCACATATCATTTAACGATAAATCTAATTATTGTTACGCATAATGAGTTTTATATTGTAATCATACAATAAATTTGTTTATACTATATTTATTTTCTCCTACTAGATATGTATAGAATAAGGATACCAGCAGAGACTACTGTACATGAATAGTTCAGTTTGGTTAGATCATCCTAATTTAGTACTATCAGTCCGCTGTCAAGTTTTCTATCAAAGACAAAAAATAAATCATTCTTCTAATTATTTATTTATTTGAAATATCAATATTTACAACGTTTTTTAAATATACAATGTGTGGTTCAGTTATCTCAACATCACTATCAGTATCCTCTAATATCGCTATATTACACAGAGGGGGTGGTATACATTCAATCTCAACCCCGTCTTCATCACTTACCGTTATATCGATCAAAGGGGGCATCTCCTGAAATAAATCTTCACGTACTCTTATAGTTAAACTAGCAGGCAACCGCTCATCGTCTTCAATTCACATTCGACCCGAAGACCCCCTCCTCACTAAATCATCAGATGTGTATGATAGTCCTAAAGACGTATAATGAACATCCATTACATCATCATCAGTACCATAAATGCTTTTTTCACACAAAAGATGCTCCTCCTCAACTCCTCAACTCCTCCTCCGAAGCTCCCACTCGCTCCATACATCCTAAAACGATTGAGAACACTATGATCAAAAGCTCTGTGGAAAGGTATAATCTTCATGTATATACTGAGGGGTGTTCTATAAATGTAATAAACAGGGTTACTTATTATTTTTCATTATATCTATAATTTTGTATGTCTAAAATTCATCAATTAGCTTACTTAGATCAACTTAGAACTTATAGTTTCTATTCGATTGAGCAATCCCCCGATATTCTACGACCATTAGCTGGATCTGTTATCTCGTGAGAAAAAACTAACAAATAAACACGCACCCGTGATCTTTCTTCTGGCAAAAAATGCAAAATTCCACATTTTTGTAGAAAGGAGCTTGAAACCTCTACAGTAGGCTTCTCTGATACGTTGAATATGATAGTTTGATTTTCATTAAGGTTCTATAACTTTTAGGGGGTCTTTCCCCCGTTTTTCGAAAATCAGACAAATTTTCTCTGATGCCTAACTTTTGATGGGTAGGACTAAACTTGATGAAACTTATATATTTGCAATCAACATTAAAATCTGATTCTTTTGATGTTCCATAAAAATTAAACTAATATACTTTTTTGTGATCTCAAACTCTAATATGATTACTTAAACTATAGCAAGAACTTATCCATAGTTTATTAATAAATCGTTCGTAAGAAGAAACCTAGATCTTGATCGAAAATAAAATATACCCGAAAAAATTGAACAAATATATCTTTTGTGACCGTAAACTCTAGTTTTGTAGGGTAATTTTAGAAAAAATATTTCTTTGATTCAATTGTAAATCGTTGGTTAAAAAACATAGCTTTGAATCGAAAATCAGTCATCTTCGAAAACATTGAACTAATATACCTTTTCTTGATCGTAAACTCTAGTTTTTGTAAAAAAAAATTATAGAAAATACATTTATCTGGTTGAAATTTAATTCTTTGATTAGAAAAAAACTAGCTCTGGATCGAAAATAAGCCATTTCCGTAAAAATTGAACTAATATACCTCTCTTATGACCGTTAAATCTAGATTTTGTACTAAAAATATACAATATATATGTCTCTTGTTCAAATATAAATCTTTGGTAAGAAAAAAACCTAGCTTTGGATCGAAAATAAGCCATTTCCGTAAAAATTGAACTAACGTATCTTTTTTGACTGTAAACTCTAGTTTTTATAAGAACATGATAGAAAATATATTTTTCTTGTTCAAATTTGAAACTTTGGAAAGAAAAAACCTAGCTTTGTATTGTAAATAAACCATTCCTGTAATTATTGAACTAATATACCTCTTTTGTGACCGTAAACCCTGTTTTTTGTTAGAACTTTATAGAAAGAGCGTTTTCCTGATTAAAGTGTAAAGCCTTGATTAGAAAAAACCAAGCTTTGGATCGACAAAAAAATTTCCCCGTAAAAATGGACCTAAACCACCTCTCTGTGATGGTTGACTCGAGTATTTGCTAAATAAATAAAAATGTACATTTCTTTGGCGCTGTAGTGAGTTTTTGGTAAGGAAGAACCAAGCGCATACTCGAAAATCAGTCAATTTAGACGAGAGGAAACAATTATGACTTTTATTACCGTAAAATCGTGTATTTGCAAAAAAATTATGCAAAGTGCATGTTGCCAATTCAAATGTAAAACTTCGTTTAGACAAAACCTAGCTTTGTATCTAAAATAAGCCATTCCGTTAAAAACTAAAATAATATACCTTTCTTTGACCGTAAACTCTGGTACTTGTAAGAAAATTATAGAAAATAAATTTTTCTGGTCCTACAATTATTTTCGTCACTTAAAAGGGGCACTAGAATCTTTTATTCTCATTAGAATGAACCCTCTCTCGACGGTCTGTACCTATTTGATCAATAGCACATTTTTGTAGATATGAGATTGAAAATGTCTTTAATGATAGACCAATGTATTCATTTTAAGAATAAAACTCTGGATTGATATAACTGTTCCATTGAGGGGTGACTTTGAAGGTCTTATGCAAATGTAAGAAGTCTTATATGAACTTGTTTCCTAGACCTATATAGCATTGGTTAATTTAATTAATGTAAGGAATATACCGTTATTACTGTATATTATTAGGTGTTTAATGGTTTTAAGTCCAGTGCATATTGAAATAAAGATAAAAATGAATAAAGTGATGAATACCCCAAATGAAATCGCCAGTTCTTCAATGGCTAATGTAAGTTTAAATAGCTTTTTAAGACAAGATAGAATTTTTGTATAGCGCTGATAGACAGACGTCGATTTTCTAAGAATTGAAGCTGGCCATAGTTTTACAAAAATTGTATCTTTTCCTTGACTTTCTATTTCTTTATTCGGTTTAGCTAATTCCTCATATTTCGTTTAAGTAAAATGATCTAGTTTCAATTTCAAAACATTTGAACCAGAGAAATATATTTTCTATAATTTTCTTACAAAAACTACTGTTTACGGTCAAAGAGTGATATATTACTTCAATTTTTACAAAAATGGCTTTTTTTTAATACCAAAAAAGATTTCTTCTATCCAAAGATTAAAATATTCACAAGAAAAATATAATTTCTATAATTTTCTTAAAATTTCTAGAATTTACGTTAGATGCAACATATGTTAGTTAAGTTTTTACGAAAATTATTTATTTTTGATCCAAAAATAAGTTTTTTCTAACCAAAAATTTACCTTTTAACCGGAAAAATATATTATTAATTATTTTCGTAAAAAAACTAAAGTTTAATTTAAAGGAAAGGTACGATTGTACAATTTTTTACGGAAATGGGTTATATTCGATCCAACGCTATGTTTTTTCTAAAAGATGTATTAAATCTGAACCGGAGAAATATGTTAACTATAAATTTTTTTACAAAAAAAAGATTCTTCTGTAAACTGTTTTATTTTATTTCCATTTATATAGGAGTGGCTTATTTTTGATCAAGTGCTAGGTTTTTTCTAACCAAAAACTCCTATTTGCATGAGAGAAATATATTTTCTATAATTTCCATACAAAAACCAGAGTTTACCGTCACAGAAAGGCATACTATTTCAATTTTTTACGGAACGGGCTTATTTCTGATCAACCCCTAAGTTTTTTCCGAACCAAAGATTCAAATTTTAACCATCAAAATGCATCATCTATAGTTTTCTTACACATACTCGTTTTTAAGATAAAAAAAGGATATATTCGTTCAATTATGTCGGATATGGAGTATTTTTGATCAAAAGCTTGTTTCTTTCAAACGAACCTATTAAATCTGAAAAAGAGAAATACTTTTTCTATAATTTTCTTACAAATATTAGAGTTTGCGGTCAAAGCATGGTATATTTGTTCAATGTTTACAGAAATGGCTTATTTTCGATCCAAAGCTTGTTTTTTTCAAACGAAAGATTCATATTTGAATCAGAAAAACATAGTTTTTATAATGTTCTTACAAAAAATACGGTTTACGGTAATAAAAAATATATATTAGTTCAATTTTTTACGGGAATTACTTATTTTTGGATCCAACGCTAGTTTTTTGCTAACCGAAGTTACAAAATTAAACTAGCGCAATGTATTTTGTATATTGTACTTATAACAAATAGAGTTTATGGTCAAAGAAAGGCTTGTTTGTTCAGTATTTACGTAAATGGCTTATTTTCGATCCAGCGCAAGGTTTTTTCTAACTAGAGATTCACATTTGAACTATAAAAATATATTTTCTATTATGGTTTTACAAAAAATATAGTTCACGGTAACAGAAAGATATATTCGTTCAATTTTGATGGAAATGGCTTGTTCTCGATCAAAAGCAATGTTTTATATAACCAAAGATTCACATTTGAACCATAAAAGAATATTTTCTATAACTTTCTTAAAAATACTACATTTTAATGTCAAAAGAATATATATTAGTTCAATTTTCACAAAAATTGTTTATTTTTGATCAAAAGCTAAGTTTTTTCTACCCAAAAATTTACCTTGGAACCAAAAAAATTTATTTTTAATAATTTTCTTACAAAAACCAGCGTTTATAGTCACCAAAAGGTATATTTGTTCAATTTTTATGGGGAAAGTTTATTTTCGATCCAAAGCTATATTTTTTTTAACCAAAGATTTACATTTGAACCAGAAAAATATATTTTGTATAATTTTCTTAAAGCTTGGTTTTTTTTAAACAAAGATTTAAATTTAAACCGCAAACATATACTTTCTATAGTTTTCATAAAAAAACTATAGTTTACGGTCACAAAAAGGTATGTTTGTTCAGAGTTTACAGAAATGTCTTATTTTCAATCCAAAACTAGTTTTTTTCTAACCAAAGATTCACATTTGAACCAGGAAAATATACTTTTACTATTTTTGTAAAAAAACTAGTTTACGGTCACAAAAAGGTAAATTAGTTCAATTTTTACGAAAATGGCTTATTCTCGACCCAAAATTACGTTTCTTATAATTAAAGATTTAAATTTAAACCATGGAAATACATTTTCTATAATTTTCTTACAAATACTAGAGTTTACAGTCAAAGAAAGGTATATTATTTCAATTTGTACCAGAATTGCTTATTTTCGATCCAAAGCAAGGTTTTTGCGAACCAAAGATTTATATTTGAACTGGAAAAATATATTTTCTATAATGTTCTTACAAAAAATATAGTTTATGGTAAAAAAGGCTTTTTTCTTCAATGTTTACGGAAAAGACTGATTTTCGATCCAAAGCTTGGTTTTTTCTAACCAGAGATTCACATTTGAACCAGAAAAATATATTTTGTATAATTTTCTTAAAGCTTGGTCTCTTCTAACCAAGCGTTTAAATTTGAGCCGAAAAAACTTACTTTCTATAAATTACGTAAAAATTATAGAGTTAACGGTCACAAAGAGGTAGGTTAGGTCAATTAGTACGGAAATGGCGAATTTTCGACCTCAAACTACGTTTTTCTCACCAAAGATGCGCATTTGAACCAGGAAATTATACTTTCTATAATTGTTTTACGAAAATAAGTTTTCATGGTAAAAGAAAGATGCACTAGGTCAATAATCACGGAAAGGTTTACTTTCGACACAGAACAAGGTTTTTTCTAATCAAAGATTCACATTTAAATCATGGAAGTATACTTTGTATTATTTTCTTAAAAAAACAAGATTTTGAGGTCAAAAAATTATATATTAGTTCACTTTTTACCAAAATTGCTTATTTTTGATCAAAAGCTACGTTTTTTCTTACCAAAGATTTACATTTGAACAAAGAAATATATTTTAAATTATGTTCGTACAAAAGCTAAATTTTATGGTCAAAGAAAAGTATATTTGTTCACTTTTTACGGAAATGACTGATTTTTGTTCCAGCGCTAGTAATTTTCCCAACAGAGATTCACATTTGAACTAAGAAACTGCATTTTCTAATAGGTTCATATTAAAATAATCCTTTGCGGTCACAGTAAGGTGTTTTAGGTCAATTTTTACAGAAATGGCTTATTTTCGATAAAGAGCTAAGTTTTTTTTTTATAACCAAAGATTTAAATTTGAACCAGAGAAATGTATTTTCTATAATTTTCTTACAAAAACTAGAATTTACGATCAAAAAAGGTATATTTGATCAATACTTACGGAAATGGCTTATTTTCAATCCAAAGCTAGTTTTTTTCTAATCAAAGATTTATAATTTAACCGGAAAAATACATTTTGCATAATGTTCTTAAAAAAACTACAGTTTACGGTAAAAAAAGATAGTTTAGTTCAATTTTTACGGAAATTGCTTATTTTTCAATCCAGAGCTTCGTTTTTTCTAACCAAAGATTAACATTTGAACCAGATGAATATATTCTTTTTTATTTTCTTAAAAAAATTAGAGTTTACGGTCAAAGAAAGGTATATTAGTTCAATTTTTATGGAAGAGTTTACGGTCAAAGAAAAGTAAATTAATTCAATTTTGACGGAATTGTCTTGTTTTCAATCAAAAGTAATTTTTTATATAATCAAAGATGCAAATTTAAACCAGAAAAGAGTATTTTATATAAGTTTCTTAAAAATAACAGAGTTTAAGGTCAAAAGAGTATCTATTATTTCAATTTGTACGGGAATTGTTTATTTTAGATCAAGAGATAAAATGTCTCAACCCAAAAATTCACCTTTGAACCAAGGAAATATATTTTCTATAATTTTTTTACAAAAACCAACGTTTACGGTCACAAAAAGGGTATTAGTTCAATTTTTACGGGAATGTTTTATTTTCGACCCAAAGCTTAGTTTCTTTAATCCAAAGATTCACATTTGAACAAGGGAAATATATTTTATATCATTTTCTTAAAGCATGGTTTTTTCTAACCAAAGATTTAAATTTAAACCAAAAACATATATTCTTATATTGGAATCGAAAAATCTAGAGTTAGTGGTCACAAAGTGGTATATTAGGTCAATGTTTACGGAAATGGCTTATTTTGATCACAACCTTGTATTTTCCCATTCAAAGCTTCCTATTTGAAGTATGGCACTACATTTTCTAAAACGTTATTAAAAAAACAAGAGTTAACGATCACAAATGAGTATATTAAGTCCATAATGACGAGAATGGTTTATTCTCGACAAAGAGTTATGTTTTTTCTAGTCAAAGATTTAATTTTACACCATAAAAATACACTTTCTAATCCGTTCGTAAAAATAAAAGAGTTTATTGTAAAAGAGATATCTACTATTTCAGTTTTTACAGAAATTGTTTATTTTTGATCAAAAGCTACGTTTTTCCACCCAAAAATTTCCATTTGCACTGAAAAAACACGCTTTGTATAATTTTCGTACAACTAACAACGTTTGCAGTCAAAAAAGAAACTTTTTTTCAATTTTTACAAGATTATCATATTGTCTATACAGAGCTTGGTTTTTTCGAAACAAATATTTAAATATGAACCAGAAACATATACTTTTATAATTTTCTTATAAAAACAAGAGTTAGCGGTCACAAGAAAATATATTTGTTCAATTTTTGTAGGAATAGATTATTGTTAATCCCGACCTAGTATATTTCCATTCAAAGATGAATAGGTAAACTAAAGAATTACGTTAAGTATAAGTTTAATGAAGATATAAGTTTTCGCGGTAACAGAATGATACATTAATTCAATGATTATAGAAATAGCTTATTTTTGATTCAAAACTTGGTTTTTTCTAACCAAAGATTCAAATTTTAACCAGAAACACATTCTTATTATAATTGTTTTACGAAAAAAAGAGTTCGTAATAAAAGAGAGGTGTATTAGTTCCAATTTTGTGAGAATAACTTTTTTTTAATACAAAACTAGTTTTTTTCCAATCAAAAATTAACATTTTCACCAGAGACATACAGTTTCTATAATTTTCTTACGAAAACTAGAGTTTACGGTAAAAAAAAGATATATTGGTTTAATTTTTACGGGAATGGTTTATTTTTTGATCCAAAGCTAGGCTTTTTCTAACGAAATTTTTACATATAAACTAGAAACATGAATTTTTTATAATGTTCTTATAACTAATATAGTCAGTGGTAAAAAAGGCATGTTAGTTCAATTTTTACGGAAATGTCTTATTTTCGATCCAGAGCTAGGTTTTTTTCTAACCAAAGATTCACATTTGAACCAGAAAAATATATTTTTATAATTTTCTTACTAAAACTAGAGTTTACGGTCACAAAAGGGTATATTAGTTCAATTTTTACGGAAACGTCTTAATCTTAATCCAAAGCAAGGTTTTTTCATACTAAAATCATACGATTAAACTAGAGAAATGCATTTTGTATAATGTTCTTACAACAAATAGATTCCACAGTCATCAAAATAGACTCATTACTTTAAATATTACGAAATATGCTAATTTTTGAGTCAAACCAAGTTTTTACCTTACCAAAAGCTCACATCTAAGCCAAAAACATATATTTTCTATATTTTACTTACAAAATATAGAGTTAAAGGTCACAGTGAGGTAGATTAGTTCAAAGTTTACGGACATATCTTTTTTTCGCTCCCAAACCAGTTTTTTTCTAACCAAAGATTCACATTTGAACCAGGAAAATATATTTGCTATAATTTTCTTACAAAAACTAGAGTTCGCGATCAACGAGTGGTATATTAGTTCAAATTTTACGGAAATGTCTTATTTTCGACCCAGAACTATGTTTTTTCTAATCAAAAATTCATATTTAAACCAGGGAAATGTATCTTCTATAATTTTCTTACAAAAACTAGAGTTTATGGTCAAAGAAAGGTATATTTGTTCAATGTTTATAGAAATTGCTTATTTTCGATCAAAGCTTGGTTTTTTATAACCAAAGATTAACATTTTAACCAGAGAAACATATTTTCTATAATTGTCTTACAAAAACTAGAGTTTACGGTCAAAGAAAGTTATTGGTTCAATTTTTATGGAAATGGCTTATTTTCGATCCAAAATTAAGTTTTTCTCCACCAAAGACTTACATTTAAACTAGAAAAATACATTTTGTATAAGTTTCTTACAAAACTATAGTTCGCGGTCACGAAGTGAAACATTAATTCAGTGTTTGTAGAAATGGCTTATTTTCGATTCAGATCTTGGTTTTTTCAAAACAAAGCTTTAATTCTGCACCAGAGAAATACTTTTTCTATAATGTTTTTACGCATACCCGAGTTTAACATAACAGTAAGTTATTTGTATTCAATGTTTACGGAACATAAAAAGAATGAACTTTTAATGTTGATTGCAAATATATAAGTTTCATCAAGTTTAGTCCTACCCATCAAAAGTTAGGCATCTGAGAAAATTTGGCTGATTTTCGAAAAACGGGGGAAAGACCCCCTAAAAGTTAAAGAGCCTTAATGAAAATCACACTATCATATTCAACGTATCAGAGAAGCCTACTGTAGAGGTTTCAAGCTCCTTTCTACAAAAATGTGGAATTTTGCATTTTTTGCCAGAAGAAAGATCATGGGTGCGTGTTTAATAGTTAGATTTTTCTCACGAGATAACAGATCCAGCTAATGGTCGTAGAATATCGGGGGATTGCTCAATCGAATAGAAACTATAAGTTCTAAGTTGTCTAGCTAATTGATGAATTTTAGACCTACAAAATTATAGATATAATGAAAAATAACAAGTAACCCTGTTTATTACATTTATAGAACACCCCTCAGTATATACATGAAGATTATACCTTTCGACAGAGCTTTTGATCATAGTGTTCTCAATCTTTTTAGGATGTATGGAGCGAGTGGGAGCTCATAGTTGAGGAGAAGCATCTTTTGTGTGATAAAAGCATTGATGGTACTGATGATGATGTAATGGATGTTCATTATACGTCTTTAGGACTATCATACACATCTGATGATTTAGTGAGGAGGGGGTCTTCGGGTCGAATGTGAATTGAAGACGATGAGCGGTTGCCTGCTAGTTTAACTATAAGAGTACGTGAAGATTTATTTCAGGAGATGCCCCCTTTGATCGATATAACGGTAAGTGATGAAGACGGGGTTGAGATTGAATGTATACCACCCCCTCTGTGTAATATAGCGATATTAGAGGACAAAGATAGTGATGTTAAGATAATTGAACCAGACATTGTATATGTAAAAACCGTTGTAAATTTTGATTTTTCAAATGAGTAAATTATTAGAAGAATGATTTATTTTTTATCTTTGATAGAAAACGTGACTGTGGACTGATACTACTCTATTAGGATGATCTAACCAAACTGAACTATTCATGTACAGAAGTCTCTGTTGGTGTTTATATTCTATACATATCTAGTAGGAGAAAATAAATATAGTCTAAACAAATTTATTGCATGATTACAACATAAAACTCATTATGCAGAATAATAATTAGATGTATCGTTACATGCTATATGAGAACGTTTTTCCACCAAGGTTTTCGTTGTTTAAAATCCATTCCATAGAATAAACTCTTAAGTTCTCTCTTAATGGTCCACTTTTTCTCTTCTCTTAAAATATATTCATCATAATATTCAGTATTATATCTTGCACTATACACATTTTTCTTTGGGTTTTCACTGCTGTCTTTAAAACTATATTTTGAGATATCTCTATAGAGAAAGCCCTCTTTTCCCAGTCTCTTCTTTTGATCTTCCTTTTCTGTCATATAAAACCTTGTTTTATGTGAGCTTACTTGCAATCGGAATAAATTTCTCTCCGTATCATGTTTGATTTTTCTTCTCATTTCCTCCAGATTCTTCTTATCTATCTCTGCCTCTATGCTGTCTAAACATGCAGTAGGTTCATGAGAATGTTCAAAATCATGAAACTGTCCTTTACAACTAGAACAGTTGCAATAAAAGGTTATTTCTAACTCAACTTGTTCACAGATGTTATCACACTGCTAACTATAAACTTAGTGAATTCTATTCACACACTTATAAAAACTATAGCAAAAAGCATTTCCTTATATACTCTGGAATCCTATCCCGCTAATATTTCCGACTCTCTGATTGACTTAGAAAAAGACACTTGATCCTGTTCCCGTTAGACTCGATCAATACATTCCCCCACCGAGTATGTAATCAATTTCTCAGAAATCCACTTCCCCTTCGCGTCGATCAATAAATCTCTTCCCGTTAATATGCATGTGCAAACTTCCCCCCGGAGTCATTACACCTAGAAAAAACAAATAAATCGACCTTGGAAAGGGGGGCATTGACCCCATTAGACTCGATCAATAATCCTCGAATAAATTATAACCTGTCAGCGTTAGACTCAATTGTAGATGGCAGCAGTGGTGCCCGTCACGAGTCGATAGGTCTTTCCTAATTATATGCCCCCCGGACATAACTTAAAACCCTTGCCCTGAGGGTTGTGGGGGAGTGTCCTTCTCAAAAACATATTTTCTATCAGGAAATCAACTACGCTGAACAAAACGGCTATCTCAACATTTTTATTGGATGTGTTTTGGGGAATGAGGGGCGTGGGGGGGGGGGGCTAATTGCCTTCCAATCACTTTCGACTATTAAAAAGGGTACTGGCCCTTCGAATTTTGAATCGGATGAGCCTGTTTTGAAGTTTCTACGACAACTCCTTCTATAAAAACCTTATATGCCCCAGGGCATAACTTAAAACCCTTGCCCTGAGGGTTTTGGGGGAGTGTCCTCCTCAAAAATACATTTTCTATCTGGAAATCAACTTTGCTGAACAAAATGGCTTTCAAAAAATTTTGATTGGATGTGTTTTGGGGAATGATGAGCGTAGGGGGGGGGGGGCTAGTTGCCCTCCATTCACTTTCGACTATTAAAAAGGGCCCTAGAACTCTCGATTTTCAATCGAATGAGCCCATTTGTAGTCTCTACGACGACCTCTTCCATATGAAGTGCCCTGCTCTAAAGTAAAAAAATGGTACATTTTGATCACATTGTTCTTATATGCCATCAGGGCATGACTCAAAACCTTTTCCCCGAGGGTTTTGGGGGAGTGTCCTCCTCAAAAAGATATTTTCTATTAGGAAATCAACTACGCTGAACAAAATAGCTATCTCGAAATTTTGATTGGATGTATTTGGGGGAATGATGAGCGTTGGGGGGGGGGGGGGGACTTGTTGCCCTCCAATCACTTTCGACTATTAAAAAGGGCACTAGCCACCCCAATTTCCAATCGAATGAGCCCTTTTTGAAGTTTGTAGAACAACTACTTCGATACGAAGTGCCTGTCGAAGAAAAAAAAAAACACAC
This sequence comes from Artemia sp. Qi Xiang Cuo, assembly GCF_049724085.1. Taxonomy (NCBI): domain Eukaryota; kingdom Metazoa; phylum Arthropoda; class Branchiopoda; order Anostraca; family Artemiidae; genus Artemia; species Artemia sp. Qi Xiang Cuo. The sequence continues at coordinate 45,081,192 of NC_142805.1, forward strand.
ATTGTGGCCACGTCGTTCTTTACTTAGGCAGCGCTAGCGCGCTGCCTATGATTTCAGTCCATGACCATGAAACGGTGATATCAGTTATCTCTATTATCAAGAAAGATTTCTAGCTTCAATATTTAATATAAATACTGGAATATTTGCATGTTTCGTAGTAAAGAAAGTACTCCAGTAGACCCTGTAGGAGACAATCTGAAGGACTTTAAAGCTAAGTATCATCGAAATCGCAACAATGAACTTGGTTCTGCAATCGCAACAATAAATTTTTCCTTGTGTTTGATATATCAACATGCAATATTGGAACATTTTCCAAATATAACCTCTCTCTCACACGAGACGGGCCTGCGGTGGGGGGGGGGATCAGTGTCCGCTCAGACCAAGGACGTAACTTAGACCAGAGCACGCAAAATGAAGTCTTTACTTAGGCTTGAAATGAGAAAAGCTTCTTTTGGTACCCTACTTTCTTGGTTGTGATAGTTTAACAAGTTCATATAAAAATATAAATGTTAAATTTTCTTCCTTTTTCAGATGGTCGTAATGTTTTTCGAGAATTTCTAAAATGTGAATATAGTGAGGAAAACATTCTATTTTGGCTTGCCTGTGAAGATCTAAAAAAAGAAATAAACCCTGAAAAGGTGGAAGAAAAGGCTAGAATAATATATGAAGATTATATATCGATACTTTCGCCGAAAGAGGTAAGAAGAATTTCGATCTTGAGATGCCAAAAAATCACCTCATAGTTACTTTAAATACGTCTATTATTCTCAGCCTGACAGCCTACAAACGCCGCCCATTTCAGAATTTTGACGGTTTCGAAAAGACTTAGGCTTTGTTCTAAAACTCAAAAGTTCTAAATAAAAGCCTTCTAACTAGTACGGTATGTTATTTTCCAGAATTTTCTGATCTTTTTAGTGCAAAATACATCTGTGTTGCACTTTGCTCCATCTAAATCGTAGAGTGACTAGTCTACTCATAATCCTATAGACGCCCAGTGATACCAGGTGCCTGACTTGAGAATGCGCACCAAGGGAAGTGAAAATTCACCTTTGGCGCATTTTTGCTATATATTTTTTGGGTGGTGTTCGAAATTGAGGATAAATTAGATCTTGCAGGGATGAGTGCAAAAAAAAAAAAAAAAAAAAAAAAAAAAATCAGAGACAATGTTACCAGAAAGTGTGAATTTTGCTTTTCAGAATACTAGAACTCAAAATTGGTAGGATTCAGTCTTCATTGACAGATTTTGGCACAATATTCCGAAATCTGAAACAGTGAAGCATTTTTGACTGATTACATGCACTTTTGTGGTCAAAATTTTCTGTTCTAAGTCTTTGGGTTGACGAGAAACATATTTTCCTTAGTTCTCTGGTATGTCAGAGAATTAAAAAAAAAAGGGAATTAAAGATGATCTAAGAAAAAAAAAATACTTGCCAATATCTAAAGGGGTAATTTACATTACTTTTGGCTAATATGCTGAATTATTCCCTATCAACAATAGGAATTATGATTAAAGAACTAAAAAAAGAAATAGGTACTCAGTATACTGGTCATGCAATATAGATAAGTTATACAAAAATGTGGAAGTTAAAGGCGCATTTGATAAAGATAAATAATAGATAGGATTATTATCAAACTTAGTTATGAGAAAAAAATGTTTCGTAGCTTTAAAAATATAAATTAGAACGACAAGAACGACCATGTCAAAGATAAGAAATTAGACCGGCCGTAATTAATGCAACTATCTATAAAATTGCAGGCTAAGGACAACGTTCTGAGATTTTGTCATGAAATAGAAGCCAAAGAAATATACTATGAGACAAAATTGTACTTGGCAAGGTCCTTCAACAGTTCCGATTGTTATTTTATTTGTGTTTTCCTTTTAATGAACTTCGAATTAGTCTCGTAACATTTTAATCATATATTGTATTTATCTTTGACTAGTATTCAAGATCATCTTCAAAGTTAAACAGCAAAACCTCCTTCTATATCGCCCAAAATTTCCTCAAGAGTTTCATTTTCATTGCCATTGGAAGGTTTTTTTATGTCACACGCGCCAACGGTAAATCTATTCAGCATAGCGGGTGTAGAATCAAAGTCCATGCAGCACTTTCCCTGGAAATTTAGCCTAAGTCGGATGGTCAATCTAGAGTTAAGCATTTTAAGGTGCATCCTGTTTCGAATTTTGTACTTGACAAGATTCATAACAGAAAACACTCTCTTGACGAAGGGGTTGCTGATAGGTAAGCTTAAAAGAGAAAGAGCTGCTTGGGCTGCTTGAGCTGAAAGAGCTGCTTGATGTCTGTGTTATGTTTTTCTTGAATAAAAAATTGAATTGAAATTGAGCTATGTCGAACAAAAGTCAGCTTTTCCCACTCTTTTCTGTATTTTTTTTTTATATCGAAATTTGACCACCTTCCCATTATGATTTTCACGCTAAGGATAATGCCCGCTTTAATATTTGAGATTTAGGTCGTCATGGAGCCTGGAATGCGATATGAGTATCCCTACGGGGTTCTGAAAATTCCACCTGTCTTTATAGAGAGATTCCTGAATCTGTCAGTAGAAGTTGTCAGTAAACAATAGACTCTGAAATTTTTAGCTTTATCATTGTTATTGTGAAGGCAAAATGTCCCACTTTGCGCCGAATTTTTTAACATGCGCAAAATCAGCGCAATGCGCCAGCTTGAAAAATTCAGTGCGCAATCAACTCAAAAAAGTGCCCAAATGGCTGTTTAAAGTTACCTCCACGTGTCTTCTCTTTGAAGGCAGAATGTCCATTCGACCAATCGTATTCATTCTGCCAATGGGAAATTTAAGCCTCGTTTTCAGGTACTGGGTTCTAACACGGGTTGACACCCAGCTCCAAATTATGCAGTTTCAGAACTCGGGGTTCAACACGAATCTGTTACAAATCGTTTTCAGCCACCGTGTTCGCTCTTTTATTCAACTCGGGTTTATTGAATCTGGAACCCACTGAAATATCGAGTTCAAACTCGATGCTCCACAAATTCTTGGCGTTCAGAGACAATCTAAACTATAAAGTTGAAAATTAATTGCTGAATGAATATTATTGAAGTAAAAATTTAAGAAAATGTGAAGGATCACACACTACTAATATCTATACATTTCCTGTTTCAATTCCAATTGCTGGATGATGGTGTATAAACTATATTCCCGGCCTTTCATTCTTTTAACATAAAAAAATTCTGTAATTGTAGAGTACTTCATCTTATCATGCAATTTTAAAAATATCCACTCTATTCCCAGCCCTAGAAGCGTCTTCAGCTAACACAGTTTTAATTCAACACTGTGTTTCGGCTCTAAAACCTTATTTGAAAATTCTTGTTTCACTTCACACCCTCAATCCATACTGGTTGCCCCTGAGCTTGGCCTGGAAATGAAGCTTTAGATAACTGGATTCTCAGGGGAATTTTATCACAGTTCAAAGTCTACTATTATAAAGTATTTGCTTTTGACAAGGGATTTCGGTGGTCGCTATTCCAAAGCTGCACTTTAACAATTATTTTAGTTGGATTAGAAAAACACCCCCTACAGAATAAAACTTTTACTTTCCGAAATAGTTTGCTTTTCCACTTCCTGTCACCCTTTATCCACTCAGCATCATATCCCCAAAAATAAAGAACAAAAGTTTACATATATCCCTGAATTCTATTTACTTTTAATTATATCTGAATTTTGGCCTATTCTGTGATCTTTTGATGACGTTGAGATTAACATTTGGTCTTTTTAGTTGCTACATGACATTTCTAAGAATTGAAAACTAACTATGCCGAAATAATGTTTTATAATTGTTGTCAGGGTGATACTCTTCAAACCTGAATAATGCATGTCGACACCTAAAGGTAAAGCCCCGTGTTAAGTGTTAGACGGGTCAAAAGGAACTTACATCTTGGGATGCCTGTAAACAAATTACAAAGAACACGTTTTACCTGTGTATTCGTATATATACATGCATAAGATAACTATAGAATGGACATGCGATCCTCTCCTTTATTATGCCTGGGCTACATTGTAGTCCCACTTGTCAAAAAATCAAAATCATTTAAGACTGCCCAAGTCATGTACACCATTTAAAATTTCCTGAGTTTAAACATCGTTAAATTTTCCAGCCTAAGTTTTTCATTGGCCAATCAGATTCAAGAGCTAACGTACAGTTTTTTGGAACTAGAATATATGGACACTTAGTGTTGGCACAAGGTTTTCAAACCAGTATCTGAACATTCTACTTCATCGCTTCACGTCAAGAGTGACGTCAGAATAAGAAAAAAAAACGAATCATTTTTATCGTTAGATGTGACTAGATGTGACTGATGGTGTGACTAAGGCATTGGTCTTTTTACTAGAAGGCCGATATATATATATATATATATATATATATATATATATATATATATATATATATATATATATATATATATATATATATATATATATATATATATATATATATATATATATATATATATATATATATATATATATATATATATATATATATATATATAGGCCATATATTCAAATTCTCTGTTGAAAAATCTGAAAGTGTTTTCTAGACGTACCAAACCCACTGATTTCAAATATGCTAAAATCAATGTCGTCAGAGAGGTCCTTGACAATGTAAATAACAATTACTTTTAAATATTTGCCATTTCTCTGTCCAAGGCTGTCAGAAACCCAAGAATTAGAGTTTTTAATTGTAAAGCTGATCTTTAATTAGGAAATGACAGATTTTGTAGCCAGAACGACAAAACAAAGCAGCACAAACTGGTTCTCCTTTTAATTCTGGTTGTGCGCAAGATACCGTGAAGCTTCAGTTTTTTAAACAACCATTTCTCGTTTATTTCTATTGCTTTGAGTGATTTAAAAGTAATTGGCCCAAAATTAGTCTTCCTGAGCTTAAGGATCAGTTGTTGAAAAATAAAGCAATATTAATGAAACTCTTCGTGGTTAACGAACTTTAAGTAAGGGGCGACCTGGCTCAATGGTAACCAAAACTCTAGAAAACAGGATTTTTATGCCAATAGATACATCAAAAGAATCAAATTTTAATGCTGATTTCAAATATATAAGTTTCATCAAGTTTAGTCCGACCCATCAAAAGTTAAGCTTCTGAGAAAATTTGGCTGATTTTCAAAAAAAGGGGGAAAGACCCCCTAAAAGTTATAGAACCTTAATGAAAATCACACCATCATATTCAGTGTTTCAGAGAACACTACTGTAGAGGTTTGAAGCTTATATCTACAAAAATGTGAAATTTTGCATTTTTTCCCAGAAGAAAGATCACGGATGCACGTGTATTTGTTTTTTTGTTTTGTTTTTTGTTTTCCCAGGGGTGATTGCATCGACCCAGTGGTCCTAGAATATCGTGGGAGGGCTCATTGGAACGGAAATGAAAAGTTCTAGTGCCCTTTTTAAGTGACCAAAAAATGGAGGGAAACTAGGCCACGCTCATTTTTTTCCCAAAGTCAGCCGATAAAAATTTTGAGATAGCCATTTTGTTCAGCATGGTCGAAAATATGAATGTCTTTTAGGATGACTTAATCCCCCGAAGTCCCGGGGGGAGGGCTGAAAGTTATGAACTTTACCTAATGTTAACATACAGTATTGGTTATGGGGAAGTATACATACGTTTTCAGGGGGGATTTTATCTGGTAGGGGGGGGGGATGTGTCGGAGGTTATATAGGAGGATCTTTCCATGAATGAAGTTTTCATGGGGGAAAGGACATTGCTATGAACGGGGCGCCGGATTTCCCAGCATTATTTAAAAAAATCAGAAATTAAATATAAAAAAACAAGTTTTTCAACTGAAAGTAAGGAGTAACATCAAAACTTAAAAGGACAGAAATTATTACGTATATGCTTGGGTTCACCCCCTAGTCAATACCTCGCTCTTTAAGTCAAATATTTTTTTGTACTTTCATAAGAGCTATTCATTCTAAATAACGGCCTTTCTGATTAAGGGGTCATTTTTAAAGAATTGGAACAAAATTCGAACTTTAGCTTAAAGAGCGAGGTATTGACTAGGGGGTGAACCCCATAATATACGTATTAAAAATATATGAATATAGAATTTTGTCACGTAAGTTAATTCGTAAGTTACGTATAGGCTATTTATTACTAAGAAAAACGTTTGTAAATAAAATTAAACAAGTTTCGAGAAAGCCATTTAACCAAATAAAAGTAAAATTAATATGCAAATTTTGTTTTAATTATTCATGTACGGTGAGCCAAAATCAAAACCTGCATTAATTCAAAACGTTCAAAAATTAAATAAAAAAAAAGTTGTTTTAACTGAAAGTAAGGAACGACATTAAAACTTAAAACGAACAGAAACTATTCCGTATATGAAAGGGGCTATCCCCTCCTCAACACCTCGCTCTTTACACTAAAGTTTGACTTTCTCACAACTCTATTTTTTTAAACAATAAAAACTTTACCGTAAAGAGCGAGGCATTGAGGAGGGGACAGCCCCTTTCATATACAGAATAATTTCTGTTCGTTTTAAGTTTTAACGTCGTTCCTTACTCTCAGTTAAAAAAAACTTTTTTTTATTTAATCATTAAAAAGGATAGAAACTTTTGACGATTCTATAATATTTCTCTTATATTTTCATACCATCTAAAGTACCATCACTGTTCACTATCTTGTAGTTATTTATTCTGAAACTATGTTGGACGTGGAATTAAACTTTTCAAGGGGCAAATGAACATTGATAAAAAATTTTTGATCAAATTTGACAGCCCTACAAATTAGACAAACTCAGTAACAAAACAACAACAATATACAAGGAAAATAACAAATTAAATCATTTATAAATTATGCAAGTAAATATTTAAATAAACATGCTATACAAAAAGTCAAGAATTTTTTAAACTAAACTTTAGCATTGTTTTTGTTTTTTTGTCTTGAACGATAAAATCTATGTTAAACGCCGTGAAAATGTTTCTTGGTGGTGGTTGTCTTGGTCTAGGGATTCAAGCTTCAGCTTACTACCAAATGCTTTTTTAAACTCTCATTGACGATAAATATATATATATATATATATATATATATATATATATATATATATATATATATATATATATATATATATATATATATATATATATATATATATATATATATATATATATATATATATATATATATATATATATATATATATATATATATATATATATATATATATATTAAATAGAGGTACCATAATCGATACTTTCCATAGGGCAGGCCATTAACCACTACTTATAATTCTATTAAAAATATTCACTAAAACTAGCAAAAAAACATCAAGAAACCTCTTTAACAAAACTGCTGGTATACCATCTATTCCTGGCCCTGACCCTCCCTTCATCTTCTTAACTACTTTCCTAACTTGATCTGATGTTACCTCTTTCACTAACTCATAATCTTTTTCTTTCATCGGAAACTGCGGAGCAACCTTTGATTCTTCACTATCAAGGCCACTAGAATCTTCATCTATACTCTCAAGAAAACTAGGCCAAGTTTCACCTTCGGGGATTTGTAATTGGTCTTTTCCTTGTCCATACTCCTGCTTTATTCCTGACCGAAATTGCTTTGTATCCCCTTACCATTTAAGCCTTCTATATCTTATTGTTCATCTTTAATTTTCTCTCGTTGTTTCCTCTGTTTTAGTCTATTGTATTCTCTTCTCCTCTCCATAAATCGTAAAAATAAGATATGTCTGTCTTACTCTACAGAGCAAGCATATAACAGATTTAATAAATCCTCCAACTTCTTTTTAAAGGAATTACATTATTCATCAAACAAACTATTTTTCCTTTTCATATTTGGTTTCTCTGACACACGAGCACACTCATAAATCACAAAACCCAAATCTTCCAAAATTTCATCTATGTCTCTTGTTTCATCATGCAGACTCTCAACTTTCTCAATTATTTCAGGCCTCAAAAACTCCTCTTTCATCAACTCCAGCTCCTCTTTACTCCATTCACTCTTTAAAAACTTCCCTGAAAAACAAAGATCCTTTGTAACCATCCTAGAAGGATTATCACCTTTTTTATTCCTTGGAACTCCTCTTCCAAGGCAAAGCTTAATCTCAACTGGTAAGTGGTCAGAGCCTAAGAACCTCAACATCAACTGTCAGGGCCACGAGTTCAATACCAACCAAAACATAATCAGTTACCCTAGGGTTTGTCCCCGACAGACAAGTAAACTCACCCTCCTCCCCATCCTTCCCAAATCTTCCATTTCCAATCACTAATGCATTGTCTGAACACAGCTCCAGAAGCCTTTTACCCCAATAATAAACCCTTCTTTCAATATCTTTGCTCCTTCGAGATGTCTTATAAATATCAAGTATCAGGTCAGGCGTATCAGCAAATGAAACTTGATTAATCTCCTTGTATATTCCCGTATAAGCATTAAAGTCCCTCACCACCAAAAAATAATCTTTATCAAAACGTGATCACAATTGCCTAAGCTCCTCCTCTAATAAATCCCGTGTCATTTCTACTGCATACGAACTATTCTGGGGGGCAATATACACGGCACCAAAAATCAAACTTTCACCACTAACAAGATGAATCCGAACCCATGTAATATTCTCCGATACACTAGAAATTCGAGAATGTTTACGGAAACGACCTTGCTTAATTAACAACAAAATACCTCCATAATATCTCACATTCTTTGCTGGTTTACGCGCCACATTTTCTACCCAGTATCCCTCAAAATAAGGCACTGTATCGTCACTATGCCATGACCCCACAAGAGCAATAATATCAACACCCCCTAGGTCCTTCAGTGCTTGTTCAACCTTATTTCTCACACCCTGGACATTCCATATGATTAATCGCATAGGGTGAACATGGCCACACTGTCCCTATTCACTTAGAACAAGCTGGTCATGTGTCGGCAGAACAAAGGGCGTTTATGGCTCATCAGGTACGTATGAAAGTCTATAATAATAATCTTTTGATGACGCAGCTCTGGTGCTCCTCGACTGACCTCTGTAGTTAGCTCTTCCGCCGCCAGATCTAGAGTCCTTTCTTGCAACATTACGGGCATCAATACGATTTTGATCATCCGGGCTTATGACCTCCCAGGCTTTTCGCTTTTCAGTATTTTTCGCAGCTATTGGAGAATTCCGGACAGGACGCGGAGCCCCTTTCGAGAAATTCGGTTTCGGATCACGTATATTAAATTCAATCACCGTCTCGATATCACTCTCGGCTTGACTATCACTCTCAGAGCTTTCAGACAACACTCTGCCAGCGACGGAAATGTTTGTTTTTTCGCTAGCCGGTTCTTTAGCTAGTTCGACTTCTCTTGTTTCCGCTAACCCGTTTCGAGGAGGCCCCTGTTTGTTCCCTTCACTGGAGCTGGTGGTTACTTCCTTAACACATTCCGAAGGAAAGTCATAAACAAACACTCTGCCGTCGATGTATAATTTTTCACCCCTAAGCCTAGCTTGGTGGTGTTTCGACAAAGCGTACTCTAAGACCGGTTTAAGGTTTTTACGGGCTTCCCTTTGCCTGGCACTATAATCAGGGGCAGCTGACAACCCATTCCTCTTCAAAAGGGGATTAGACTTAAGAATTATCCCGCAAATTTCAACAGAGTTCATCTTTAGTAAGACTGGTTCCGCAAACATTCTGAACACGTCTTTGACGTCACAACGGTTCAGATGTAAGTCCGGTATACACTTACTAAGAACCATAACTATTTCTTGCTTCAGCGTATATATAGCAGGATTAATAGGTTCGAAGTTATATAGGACAACATTACATCTTCTCATTTCTTCATCAAATGCGTCAGCCCGCATGGTAGCTGCTCGTAAGCTCTTCCGAAGCATCTCAAGTTCTCCTTTCATATCTTCACAAGGTTTGACATTTTCAGATAGTTTTTTGTTCAAAGAAGAAAACTGGCTTTCAACTGATGTAACCTTCACTAAAACGTCCGGCAAAGTCTTTTCAGTAGCCTCAATTAATCGTGGTATCAGATCTAGCTTGAAATTAATTTCCCGTAAAACTGAGCACTGGCTGTACCCTCGGGCATAGCCTCAGTTAAAGCTATAGTCGCTCCGTTTGAGTTACTCATTTTTCAAAAATTTCAATCCTCCCACACACTGCTTACGTATACCTGCTTCAGTAATCCAAATCACGATCAATAATCATGTATAAATAACAGTCCAGAGATATTATCACAAGAGTCTAAATTCTATTTCGTATTTCACCTGCAATCAACGCTGAATGAAAACAGATTTTCATTCAGAGAAATGATTCATACTTATTTCCGAAACGTCAGATTAAATACCAATTGCATAGTTAAATATCTGGTTTCAAGGTTATCTGTATGAAAAATATATCAATAAAAATACCCTATTACAGATTTAAATTTCAAGACCTATACACAATGCTTACGTATTCCTGCTTCGGTAATCCAAACCATGATCAATAATTAAATATAAATAACAGTTCAGAGTTATTATCACAAGAGTCTAAATTCTATTTCGTATTTCACTTGCAAGCAACGCTCCCCGAGCCGATGTTCATCAGACGAGTGCTGAATGAAAACTCTTCGCTCTTTACGCTAAAGTTTAACTCTGTCTCACAACTTTATTTTTTAAAACAATAAAAAAAAACTTCAGCGTAAAGAGCGAAACGTTGAGGAGGGGACAGCCCCTTTCATATACGGAATAATTTATCTTCGTTTCAAGTTTTAATGTCGCTCCTTACTTTCATTTAAAAAAAAAACTCGTTTTTCTGTTTAATTTAATATACAAGAAGTAAAGTATTTTGAGTGCTTTTGGCGTAGGTTTTGTCAATTGTCACATTATTCATGCCATAGTTTTCCTGGTTCAATGTGACTATATGTGGTATTGTATTTGCTGAGTTAGCTTGCAGTAATATCCCCCTTTCATTTGCAAAACCAAAGAGTAATCATTAATTTTTATTTTTGTCAGTTCTCCAAGATGAATAACAACACTATGACCAATTTTTTTTCTGAATTGATATGCAAAAATAATTTCCATTATTTTAATCTAACTACAAAGCATGGTGGATCGTTGTAATTCAGGATTCTGCCTGCGATAAGAGTATTTATGAATATCATCTAGATGCGCATTGAAATCTTCCTTGACCATTTTGTTTATTTCATTTGGTTTATTTTGTCCTATTGAATTGTGACTTTTTTTTTCTTATCTCTATTGTTTTGAGTATGTTGTTTATACACTACTTTTATATTCTTTGACACAAGGTTCACACTGCTGTTATTTTTATGTGATATAATTTTAAATGCTATAATGTCCACATTCGCCTGTGAATGTCCGAAATACCTTCTTTTTTCCTTGAATTTAGTCAGCGTTGCCAGTCAACTTTTTCAGTTTTATGCAAGGTTTAATGGTGACAGGTTAGGTTAGATTTTTAACCCACTTCTGAAATATATAACCTAATTTAACCTAACCCAACCTAACCTAACTTTAACTTTTACCATCAAAACTTGCACAAGACTGAAAAAGCTGATTCGCAAAGCTAATTGAATCCAAGCAGAGAAAAAGGAATTTTGGACATTCATCGGTGAATGTCGAACTTAACCACATTTAGGAAATTCACAGTAACCACACTCACACGAAGCATTCATCGTGAAAATTACGTATTTGTCCTTAAAATAACGCATCTGTCTTTTCAGGTTAGTCTCGACTCTCGTGTTCGTGAAGTAGTGAATCGTAACATGATGAACCCGAATAAACACACTTTTGATGAAGCACAATTACAAATATATACGTTGATGCACCGGGACTCCTATCCTAGGTTTATAAACTCTCACCAGTACAAAAAATTATCTCAATCATACACAGGGAGTCGAAAAGAAAGCACAACGTAATGCAACCTGAACTGCAAGGACCAATGAGAATATTCATCAATAAATGAATCTCTTTTATTTTGAAGACAGTTGTGTACGATTTGAACTAATTAGCACAAGAATAAATACGATTCAACTTTTCGTTAAATTGGATGAAACGTATGCTGCCGTATAAATAATAAGCTAGCTTGTCGTTTGTGCCCAACTGATTATGAAACAAGTTTCTTTGTTGTTACTACGAGATACTACGAATATGTTTTTGCTACTGATGTGTTTTTGCTTTTTTGTGTATTATCAGTGGAGGTGGAATTGTTTTTCTTCGTGATTTAATGTTAGGATAAGGGGCAGCTAAATAATGTATAGCTGCTTTGACCTATTTCCATTTATTTTTTGTTTAGTGATTTTTGGATACGAAAATTATGCTTCTAGGGCTAATTACAGTTTTATTTTTACCTTGTTTTTGTACTTTCTTAGCTATAATACGAAACGTTGAGCTCAATCAGTGCTGCTGCAACTGGCTTTTGTACGTACTCGATAGCTGTTTTCCAATAGATTTTTTTTTTTTTTTTTTTTTTTTTTTTTTGGCTGAACGAGCTTGTAAGACCATACACGTTTTTCTCTATTTTTGGAGTTGAAGTTTCCAAAACAAAAGCATTAAATCTACTACTATCACTAGCACCTCCCTGCAGCAAAAAGCCACCAGCGATCAGCACAGCTACGCAGCTCCACCTCCATCCCAAATTGTTCAATGCCTCATTCTTTATACCCTCCCAAGAAGGTCCAGTTTCTCTAAGATCTTTCTTTCGACATGCCCCACCTCATTTGGGGAAGAATTGCTTTTCGTTTGGCCCTCGATGGTTGACCGAAAAGGATAATCTTGGAGATCTGTCATCCTTCATCCGCAGAACGAGTCCTAACACTCTCAACATTTCTCCCATTATAACTTTAGAAGGCGGGACTGAACCAGATTTTTCGTACACCATTCTGTTTGAGATACAGTACCCAAAACAATCCTAAGGGCAATTTCTCTGGAACATATCTAGCAAATCCTCCTCTATCTTTTGGAGTGCCCCCGCTTCAGAGCTCTGCTTGACCATTCTCATCACTGTAGCTTCCACTAATCTAGTCTTGGTTCGCAGACTTATATCCTTGTCCTTCTAGGCCTTCTTCAACTATGAAAAAACAAGTTGATCCTTGGCTATTCTGCTTTTAACATCTTCACTGTGCACACTCTCTTTACCTATAATGCTACCTAGGTAAGTGAAGGTGTCAACTTGATCGATCTTCTTCCTACCCAACACCATCTCTTTACCTTCACTTATTCCCAGTCCTAGCGACTTAGTCTTCTTAACATTAATTTTCAACCCAATTCTTGCTCTCTGGACTATTAATAGCTCCAAAAATTAATTCATTTTGCTAACATTTTCCTCCAGGATGCCCAAATAATCAGCATAATCTAAGACTAGCAGAATTTTACTTCCCCAATTGATGCTGTGCTCTCCCATTGCCTTTGCTGTGGCAAAATCCAATAAAATGATCTATATAAATGGGGATGGAAACGAAACCCTGCTTAACTCCTGATTTAGTACAAAACCAGTTACTAACCTCATTTCCTACCAAGACCGCAGCGGTGTTATTCTTGTACATAGCAATAATCACCTGCATAAACGTATTTATGCAGCATACCGTACAGGGATAGGACCTTTGCTAAACCTCATACATCGGCTGACTCATATGCTTACTCTTAATTTATGAAACTGTGGATTAAATGAGTTTGATGACTCATGATTTTCTCAATTCTTAATCTAAGATTCTAAATATGGTCAAAGCATGCTCTCCCCTTCCTAAAAACTAAAATCCAACTGTTCTTCGCTTGAAACTTTATCTGCAACATCTAAAAATCTTAAAAGTAGAATATAGAACCATTCAGAATGTAAAAACTAGAATATAGATCACTTCAAATTGAGGGACTGCTGATACAGGGCTGATGACCCCGAAATCCACTTTCGGGTTAGGGTGAAAATTTGACGTAGCAAGCAAATAATAAGAAAATACTGAGAGCTGTAAATATCATTAAGGTTTGTGGCCCTGAACCCTCTTCCGTGATGCATGGGGCTGATGCTTAGTATTTTAAAACTAAAATAATAAAGCTGAACAGACATGTAATAATTGTAAAGCAGGAACTGTTAGTTACTCCCTTGCTTAACATAAAAGGTGTATCTTCATTTTGTTCATTTTTATACATCCCAGGAATACTTGGAAATGCTCTTTATTTCAGAAACGAAAATCCACGACTGACTTAAAATATGCTTAAATAAGTTTTCTGCTAAAAGTGTTAAACTTCGAAGTTTTGTATTAAATTTTTATCTTAAAATATTTAAAAGCGTGTGTTTTTTTCACTTGTTCTTTTAGACACCTATTTTAAGAAAATGTAATGGCCAACATCCAAAACCTTGTGTAAACTATGATCGTTTATCAATGAATAAGTTCTTAGCGTTTGTCGATTGTTATCTAGCTTGTCATAGCTAATGATACCAGTAGTATAGCATTAATACGTTTGAACGGGGCCCTACCCTACCATACAAGACGCCTACCATACATGAGGCCCACCATACAAGATGTCCAGCATATAAGAGGCCCACAATACAAGAAGCCCACCATACAAGCGGTTCTCAACATTCCTATGAAAGTCAGCAAGTGCTATAAAGCCCGTCCAAATTATTGTGTGCACTTTAACGGCACACATATCTTATCCTTCCTATGAAACACATATCCTATCATTCCTAAGACAGCCCATATCCTGTCATTCCGACCGGTGCCCTAATACAAGCGGCCCTATAGGGCTTACTCTTTTCCTCCTTAGCGGCTTAAGATCATGAAGAAGGTTTAACGGCAATTCCCCCAATGCTGCCATCTACATGACCAAATTCATAAATGGTGCTATTGTTTACTATAATTATAGATGGTGACCTGTTTTGTTTTCCAACGACACCTTTTTTAGCGTCTAAGCAACTTCTCATTGATTTTATGAAATTTATGTTTGATGTAGGAATCGAACGTGAGACCCATGATTTCCTATGTAAAAAGAACAGCAGGTTACTTGTCTGAGCCAACAATTCATTGAAAATGTTAAGTCCTTAGAAATATATTCTAAGGCAATCCCTGTATTGTTTCCAGACCGTCAATCAAATGGTGTTAAGCGTCACTACACCGTAACCAGTTATTTGCGCAATCGATTTCTCAATTTTATCAGTGATCTGTTTCTGGGCACCAGTTTTGGCATCATTTCGAGAATAAGTATACCACGGGGATTTGACATGCTCACTGTACAGACATGTTCTTTTGATGGTTAATGAAAGATGTTTCGATTTGCAAAAATTGTCATATGTCCAAAAACACCCATTGAATTTATATTGCCAGTATGTCATATATTTTTGTATATCATATATCATCTTTGATTTTAAACAACACCCCTCCCAACTGCCCACTCTTGATCCATTGAATTTAATCCGTAAAATTTTTTAGAACTTGGAACTTCATTGGCATGAAAAGAACAATATGAAAACTGAAAAGCGCATAAAACTGCCTTTGGCTAGTTGGCGAGCTTAGTCCTTAAGGCGAATCTTATTCATTTTTGATTCTGAACATTTTAGTTTGGAACATGATTTTTGAACTTGGTATTTTAGTTTAAAGTTTAAGTTTAGAGTTATAGTTTAGAGTTTTATTTTAGTTTTTTAGTTTAGAGCTTTAGTTTAGAGTTTTAATTCAGAGTCTTGGTTTAGAGTTGTAATTTCGAGTTTTAGTGTAAAGTATTAGTGTAGAGATTTAGTTTAGAGTTTTAATTTAGAGTTTTAGTTTAGAAATTTAGTGAAGAGTCTTAATTTAGAGTTTACATTAGAGTATTAATTTAGGGTTTTAGTTTAGAATTTTAGTTTATAGTTTTAATTGAGAGTTTTAGTTTGGAGTTTTAGTTTATAGTTTTAGTTTAAAGTTTTAGTTTTAGTTTAGATTCTTAGTTTAGAGTTTTAGTTTTTAGTTTTAGTTTAGAGTAATAATTTAGAGTTTCAGTTTAAAGTTTTAGTTTAGAGTTTTAGTTGAGAGATTTCGATTAGAATATTATTTGAGAGTTTTAATTTAGAGTTTTAATTTAGAGTTTCAGTTTAGTTTTAGTTTGGAATTTTAGTTTAGAGTTTTAATTTAGAGTTTTAGAATAGAGTTTTAGTTTAGAGTTTTAGTATAGAGTTGTAGTTTATAGTCTTAGTTTAGTTTTAGTTTGGAGTTTTAGTTTAGAGTTTTAGTACAGAATTTTGGCCTAAATTTTTATATTAGTTTTAGTTTTGAGATGTAGTTTAGAGTTTTAGTTTAGAGCTTTAGTTTTGAATTTTAGTTTAGAGTTTTAGTTTATATTTTTATTTTAGAGTTTTAGTTTTCAGTTTTAGTCTAGAGTTTTAGTTTAGAGTTTTAGTTGAGAGATTTCGATTAGAATATTAGTTTAGAGCTTTAGTTTAGAGTTTTAATTTAGAGTTTTAATTCAGAGTTTTAGTTTAGTTTTAGTTTGGAGTTTTAGTTTAGAGTTTTAGTTTAGAATTTCGCTTTTTATTTTTAGACTAGAGTTTTATTTAAAGTTTTAATTTAGAGTTTTAGAATAGAGTTTAGTTTATAGTTTTACTTTAGAGTTTTAGTTTGGAGTTTTAGTTCAGTTTTAGTTTGGAATTTTAGTTTAGAGTTTTAGTACAGAATTTTGGTTTATATTTCTATATTAGAGTTTTAGTTTTGAGTTTTAATTTAGAGTTTTAGTTTAGAGCTTTAGCTTTGACTTTTAGTTTAGAGTTTTAAATTATATTTTTAGTTTAAAGCTTTGGCTTAGAGTTTTAGTTTGGAGTTTTAGTTTGGAGTTTTAGTTTGGAGTTTTAGTTCAGAGTTTTAGTTTAGAGTTTTACTTTAGTTTTAGTTTTGAATTTTAGTCTAAAGTTTTACTTTGGAGTTTTAGTTTAGAGTTTCAGTTTAAAGTTTTAGTTAAGAGTTTTAATTTAGAGTTTTAGCTTTGATTTAGATTAGAGTATTAGTTTATAAATTTAGTTTAGAGTTTTAATTGAGAGTTTTAGTTTGGAGTTTTAGTTTAGAGTTTTTATTTAGAGTGTTAGTTTAGACATTTAGTTTAGAATATTAGTTTAGAGAATTAGTTAGAGTTTTAGTTTTGAGTTTCAGTTTAGAGCTTTAGTTTACAGTTCTAGTTTAAAGTTTTAGTTTAGAGTTTTAGATTAGGGTTCTAGTTTAGGTTTTTAATTTAGAGTTTTATTTTATATTTTTAGTTTAGATTTTTAGTTTAGAGTTTTAGTTCAGATTTTTATTTAGGAGTTTTAGTTTAAAGTTTTAGTTTAGAGTTTTAATTTAGTGTTTCAGTTTAGAGTTTTAGTTTAGAGTTTTAGTTTAGAGTATTAGTTTAGAGTATTATTTTAGAGTTTTAGCTTAGAGTTTTAGTTTAGAGTTGTAGTTTAGAGCTTTAGTTCAGAGTTTTAGTTTAGAATCTTGTTTAGATTTTTAGTTTGAAGTTTTAGTTATAGGTTTAGTTTAGAGTTTTAGTTTAGACTTCTGGTTTAGTTTAGTTTTAGTTTTTAGTTTTAGTTTAGAAATTTAATTTAGAGTTTTAATTTGGAATTTCAGTTTAGTTTTAGTTTAGAATATTAGTTTAGAATTTTAGTTTAGAGTTTTAGTTTCGTTTTAGTTTAGACTTCTAGTTTAGTTTAGAGTTTGTTTAGAGCTTTAGTTTAAAGTTTAAGCTTAGAGTATTAATTTAGAGTTCTACTTTACAGTTTTAATTTAGATTTTTAGTTTAGAATTTTAGTTTAGAATTTTAGCTTAGGTTTTTATTTTAGAGTTTTAGTTTAGAGATTTAGTTTAGAGTTTTCGTTTAGAGTTTTAGTTTGGAGTTTAAGTTTAGAGTTTTATTTTAGAGTTTTAGTATAAAGTTTTAGTTTAAAGTTTACATTAGAGTATTAGTTTAAAGTTTTATTTTAGAGTTTGAGTTTAGAGTTTTAACTGAGACTGTTAGTTTGGAGTTTTAGATTAGAGTATTAGTTAGAGTTTTACTTTTTAGTTTTAGTTTAGAGTTCTAGTTTAGATTTTTAATTTAGAGTTTTAGTTTGTAGTTTTAGTTTAGAGTTCTAATTTATAGTTTCAGTTTAAGGTTTTAGTCTAGAGTTTTAGTTTAGAATTTTAGTTTAGAATTTTCGTTTAAAGTATTAGTACGGGGTTTAAGTTCAGACTTTTAGTTTAGAATTTTAGTTTATTTTACATTTTGAGTTTAGAGTTTTAGTTTAGAGTTTTAGCTTAGAGTTTTAATTTAGAGTTTTAGTTTAGAGTTTTAGTTTAGAGTTTTAGCATAGTTTTAGTTTAGAGTTTTAGTTTAGAGTTTCAGTTTAGATTTTTAGTTTAAAGTTTTATTTTATTGTTTTAGTTTAGTTTTAATTTAGAGTTTTAATTTAGGTTTTTAGTTTAGAGTATTAGTTTATAGTTTTAGTTTAGTTTTAGTTTAGACTTTTAGTTTAGAGTTGTAGTTTCTTTTACTTATATTTTAACAAAAGTTTAAGGAAGTTAGTTAACTAAAACTCTAAACTAAAACACAAAATTAAGACTAAACTAAAACTCTATACTAAAACTCTAAACTAAAACTCTAAACTACAACTCTAAACTAAAATTCTAAACTAAAACTTTAAACTAAAAATCTAAATCAAAACTAAACTATAGCTCTAAATTAAAACTCTAAACTAAAACTGTAAACTAAAACTCCAAAATTAAAACTCTAAACCACTACTCTAAACTAAAACTAAACTAAACCTCTAAACTAGAAATATAAATTAAAACAAAAACCAACAAAGAGAAAAATCTAAAAAAAAAAAACGAGACTGTGGCCAGTGGAGAGAAAAGAAAAGACAAATGCAAAACAACGCGAATATTTCGCCTGTATCCAAACAAGGCGTCTTCAGCACGAAAGAAACACAAGAAGAACAGGATAAAAAAAACAAGATAAAACTAAAAAGCAAAAAAACCACCACCAAAAAAAACAAAAAATGTACAATTGGCGAAACTGATCCACGTAGGGAAAAGATGCTATTATAGAGTTACTCTGGTGTCAGTCAGGACACCGGAGTAACTGAGGGAAAAAAAAAACAAAAAAAAAACTGTAAATTACTTTAATTATTCTGTTGCTAAATAATCCTTTTGTTAGCTAATACTGAAGCAAATCGTTTTGGTCTAGCAGGTAAAATAGTCCCCTGGTGATTATTTAAAATCTTAACTCCCTTATTGACTGTTGATTCACTCTTTAGAAGGTTATCATAAATTGGGTCAATATTTAAATTACCTGCGTTCCTATTTATCGAAAGGTTAGCAAACCTATGTTTTTTAGTTTCTATGGCTTGCCTCGCCCTTTGAGTTTAACCCTTATCATTCGAAACAGCTAAGGCTTCATTAAATTTTACAAAATGATCTGGTTGAAACGAAATATGCTCTGCTAAAGCTGAAACAAAAGTTTCTGGAGGCTTGCTTAATTGTAGGGTTTCTTCTAATGAATTTCGCTGTTCAATAAACCTTTCAACAAATTGTTGGTGAGTCCTACCAATATAGAACTTCCCACAAGAACATGGAATTTTAAACACCCCACTTACTAAATTTCCCCGGGTTAAATACTTACCAGAACTAAAGAAACTACCCATTGGCCTCAACGATTGGAAACATGTATCAATACCAAATTTACGTAAAACCCGTGAAAGTTTTTCACCCAAACCAAGTACATATGGTAATGAAATAAAACTTTTTGATACATCTAAATCTAAAGACTAAGAAACCCCAATAACCCTACTATCATGTTTAACCCGTCTATTTTGAATTATTTTGTCAATTAACTTAATTGGGTAACTATTAAAAAACAAAATATCCCTCAAGTATAACAATTCCAAATCCAGAAATTCCTGGGAACAAATTCTAAAGGCTCTATCCACTAGTGAAATTACAACTCCTGTTTCACCGACATAGGGTGGCAAGAATGAAAACTCAAATACCTATCATTGTGCGTTGGTTTTCTGTAAATCGAAAAAAGTAAATGGAGATCCCTTTTAATTAATAAAATATCCAGAAGAGGTAATTTATTATTATCCTCAAGCTCAACTGTAAATTTAATATTATTATCAAAACAATTTAAATGCTTAAAAAATAGGTCTAAGGAGCCCAATCCATGTTTCCAAACGCACACCACATCATCTATGAACGTACCCCAGAAGCAAGGGGAGATTCTAAAACTGTGTAAAGCGGAGGTTTCAATAGCATCTATGAAAAGATTTGCCAATAAAGGAGAAAGATAAGCCCCCATAGGTAACCCAAAAATTTTGTCGATAAAAATCCCCTCTAAAACCAAAATAAAAAGAAAATTTATTTACTAGGGTAATTATTCTCATAATGACCTCAATATCCGAACTGGCTAAAGTCACATCTTGTATTAAATCAAACTGTTTTTCTAATTTACTTTTTACAATGTCCTCGCATCTTTTTAAATCACAATTTGAATACATGGACAACACATCGAAACTGTAAAGAATTGAACTGTCCTCCAACGTAAAATTTTGCAATTTATTAGATTGCGAAAAAATTTCTCAATTTTTGAGATTTTTCTCTTTGTTGGTTTTTGTCATGGCTGGCTAGTTCGGCTTAAGATCTTTCATAAACTAAAACTCTAAACTAAAATTAAAATAAAACTCTAAGCTAAATATCTAAACTAATTCTCTAAACTAAAACTTTGAATTAAAACTCTAAACTGAAACTCTAAACTTAAACTCTAAAATACAACTCTAAAATAAAACTCTAAACTAAAACTCTAAACTAAAACTCAAAAAATAAAACTCGAAACTGAAACTCTAAACTAAAACTCTAAACTAAAAGTCTAAACTCAACCTCTAGGCTAAAACTAAAGGAAAACTCTAAAATAACACTTTAAACTCAAACTCTGAACTATAACTCAAAGCTAAAAATCTAAACTAAAATTCTAAACTGAAATTCTAAACTAAAACTCTAAACTAAAATACTAAGCTAAAATTAAACTATAACTTTAACTAAAACTGTAAAATGAAACTCTAAACTAACACTCTAAACTAATAATCAAAATCAACACTCTAAACTAAAACTAAACTAAAACTCTATACTAAAACTCTAAATTAAAACTAAATTAAAACTCTAAACTAAAACTGTAAACTAAAACTAAACTAAAACTCTAAGGTAAAACACTAAACTAAAATTCTAAACAAAAACTCTAAGCTAAAACTCTAAACTAGGACTAAACTAAAGCTCTAAACTAAAAATATGAACTAAAACTCTAAGCTGACACTTTAAAATTAAACTCTAAAATATAACTATAAGCCGAAACTTAAACTAAACTAAAATTCTAAACTAAAACTAAACTAAAACTATAAACTAAAACCCTAAACTAATACTCTAAACTAAAAAATTAAACTAAAACTCTAAACTAAAACTCTAAACTAAAAATCTAAACTGAAACTCTTAACTATAACTCTAAACTAAAATTCTACGCTAAAACTCTAAACTAAAACTCTAAAAATAAACCTCTAAACTAAAACTCTAGACTAATAACTTTAAACTCTAAACTCTAATTTACCACATTATCCACTTTTAAACTCTCAAGTTTAGTATCCAACTGTTCCTGGAAAGTGTCTCTCAAATTCGTATCTTGGCATCTACCAACATCATAACTTCCAGGGAGGTAGTTACCCTTCAAATATTTCAACCTTAAATTAACCCTTGACACTACTAGATGGTTATCTTTACTTTTAACATCAATATCGGCACTCCTATATACCCTAGTATGTTGTATAGATCCTTTCAGTCTTTGGTATATAAGGTTTCATAAGGTTCAATAAGGTTTGCTGTCTTACCATCAAGTGAATACCATGTTAACTTATGAGCCATTTGATGACTAAACACCGTATTGGTTATAACTAGATGTTTATACCTACAAAATTGTAAAAGCCTGTATCCATTACTGTTTTCTTTTCCCACACATTAAATTTACATAGGCTAGGATACCATCTCTCCCTATTTTTACAAACCTGGGCGTTGAAATCACCCATTAAAACATCCTATTTCAACCTGGGATCCTGTCTATTTGCTCCTGCAACTGTAAGTAAAATTCATCTGAGTCACTGGTATCTCCGTCAGTCGGTTTTACAGGGGCATATACTACTATTACTGATACCCTGAACTTTTTAGTCCTAAAATGAGCAACTAGTATTCTATTATTAATACTTTCCCAGCCTAAACAAGACTTAGTAGCTTCCTTATTCATCATGAGCCCTACTCCCTGTCTATGTACTCCATCCTTCCTGACTGAGTAAACAAATTCTATATCACCTAATTTCATACTTCCTACCCCTGGGATGTTTTTTCTGAAACTCCTAATAAATCCAGTTTCGACTCGTCTGAATTAATTAGTCAAAATGTCGATACGGTGGTCCTTTTTTAACGTCGTAACAATCCATTTTCTAGATTCATGTTCTTTAATCCATTGAAATTATTTTTGCCTCAGGAAAAGAAAGGATCCCAGCTACCAGTGCAAGACGGGGATCACATATCTTCTAAACTCTACACCGAAGTGCTTAATCCGGCTAAGAACGGGACAGCAAGAAGTCCCTGGGACCTCCATGAATGGGGTCTTTGTGCAATTCTGGGCTCATCTTGGTCACCACATGGTTTTCAGCACTTGGCGATGCTCTTCTATCAACAAGAGTCGAAATCCTAAACAGAGAATCCCCAGTCATTATGTATTCAGGCCTACATATATTATGCTACTACGGGGAGGCAGCCCATAATAGATAAATTAGCTAGGAAGTGATTTTTCAGCCGGAAGACGCCCGTCAAAACATATCAAGCCCAGAAGAATTATTCATTAGTAAAATTCCGTGCAAATGCGGTGTCGTTTAATAGGCAATAATTTCCTCGAGGGGGCCACTCCTCAATCAGGAATAGAGTTAACCACAAGGTTCGCAGTCTTGCAGGTACTCCGAAAGGGTCGAGGCAGCCCTTTGCAGAGTCTGTTATCCATTGACCTTGATCTTACGCCCTGCCACAGTTGTCCTCCTATAGAGGATCCTTCCACGATAGTGTTCTGCATCACCATGCAATTTTGTCCATTACTGGGAGAAGGTTTGTAACTCCTTTGACTTGTGGACGATCCAGTGGGACCTTTTTGAGTGTACATTTGAGGGGTCTTCTTCCACCTCCACCTGTATTTATTACCCAAAGTGAGGGTGCCCCAGTTTCTATTATGGATCCCCAGCGACAAGATTCCCCTTGGTCTGTGCTTCTTGTGGAGGTACCCTACCTATCTGCCTTAAACAAAACAAAAATTGTTCAAAAATCATAACCAACCACACCGTTTAGACAAAACACGGTTTTTAACACATTCGTAATTTGTTTAGTTTCCCAATAAGTGTGCAATAGGGATTACATTTAAAAGAGACTAATGCCTAAAACAAAACAAATATCGTTCAAAAATCGTAACCAATCACATCGTTCTAGGCAAAAACTGGTTTTTCGACACATTCGTAATTCGCTTAGCTTCCCAATAAGTGCGCAAAATCTAAACTATAACTCAAAACTAAAAATCTAAACTAAAAATCTAAACTATAACTCTAAACTAAAACTCAAACTAAAACTCAAACTCAAACTCTAAACTAAAACTATAACTTAAACTCTAAACTAAACCCTTAAACTTAAACTCAAACCTAAGACTCTAAACTAAAAGTCTAAATTAAAATTCTAAACTAAAACTCTAAACTGAAACTCTAAACGAAAACTCTAAACCAGAACTGTAAACTAAAACTAAACTAATATTAGACTAAAATTCTAAACGAAATTTCTAAACTAAAACTCTAAACTAAAACTATAAACCAAAACTCTAAACTAAAATTATACTAAAACTCTAAACTAAAAAATTAAACTAAAATTTTAAACTAAAACTCTAACCTAAGACTAAACAAAAGCTCTAAACTAAATTCTAAACTAAAACTCAAAACTAAAACTCTAAACTAAACTAAAAGTCTAAACTAAAACTCTAGACTAAAACTCTAATAAAAACTCTATACTAAAGCTAAACTAAAACAATTAAACTAAAACTCTAAACTGAAATTAAAATAAACTCTATTTAAAACACTAAACTAAAACTGAACAATAACACTAAACTAAAACTCTAAACTAGGACTCTAAACTAAAACTCTAATCTAAAGACAATAAACTAAAACTCTAAACTAAAATCTAAAATTAAATTCTAAACTAAAACTTTTAACTGAAAATTTAAACTAGAACTAACAAAAACTGTAACCTAAAACTTTTAACTAAAACTCTAAACTAAAAATATGAATTAAAACTCTAAACTAAGACTAAACTAAAACTCTAAATGAAAGCTCTGAACTAAAAACTAAACTAAAATTCTAAACCCTAACCCTAACCTAAAACTCTGAACTGAAACTAAACTATTACTCTGAACTACAACTCTAAACTAAAACCCTAAACCAGAACTCGAAACTAAAACTAAACTAAAAGTAAACTAAAGTTTAAAACTTTAATTCTAAACTAAAATTCTAAACTAAAACTAAACTAAAACTATAAACTAAAACTCTAAACGAATGCTCTAAACTAAAAATGTGAACTAAAACTCTAAGCTAAAACTCTAAACTATAAATCTAAACTAAAATTCTAAACTAAAACTGTAAACCAAACCTCTAACTCTAAACTAAAACTCAAAACTGAAACTTGAAACTAAAACTCTAAACCAGAAATCTAAACTAAAATTGAACTAAAATTCTAAACTAAAACTATAAACTAAAATTCTAAACTAAAACTCTATACTAAAACTTTAAACTACAACTCTAAACTAAAACTCTAAACTAAAACACTAAACTAAAACTTTAAACTAAAAATTAACTAAAACTTTAAACTTAAATTATAAACAAAGACTCTAAATTAAAATTCTAAACTAAAACTAAACTAAAACTTTAGACTAGAATTCGAAACTAAGACTCTAAACTAAAACTCAGAGCTGAAGCTCTAAACTAAAACTTTAAATTAAAACTCTAAACTACAGTTCTAAACTAAATTTCTGAACTAAAACTCTATCTAAAATTAAACTATAATCTATACTAAGACTCAAATGTAAAATTCTAAATTAAACCTCTAAACTAAAATTCTAAACTAAACCTATAAACTTAAACTAAACTAAAACTCTAAACTAAAATTCTAAACTAAAAATCCAAACTAAAACTCTAAACTAAAACTCTAAACTAAAACCCTAAACCAGAACTCGAAACTAAAACTAAACTAAAAGTAAACTAAGGTTCGAAATTCTAAACTAAAATTCTAAACTAAAATTCTAAAGTAAAACTAAACTAAAACTATAAACTAAAATTCTAAACGAATACTCTAAACTAAAAATGTGAACTAAAACTCTAAGCTAAAACTCTAAACTATAAATATAAACTAAAATTCTAAACTAAAACTGTAAACCAAATCTCTAACTCTAAACTAAAACTCCAAACTGAAACTTGAAACTAAAACTCTAAACCAGAAATCTAAACTAAAATTGAACTAAAATTCTAAACTAAAACTATAAACTAAAATTCCAAATTAATACTCTAAACTAAACCTTTAAACTACAACTCTAAACTAAAACTCTAAACTAAAACTCTGAACTAAAACTCTAAACAAAAACTAAACTAAAACTTTAAACTTAAATTATAAACAAAGACTCTAAATTAAAAATCTAAACTAAAATTAAACTAAAACTTTAGACTAGAATTCGAAACTAAGACTCTAAACTGAAACTCAGAACTGAAACTCTAAACTAAAACTTTAAATTAAAACTCTAAACTACAGTTCTAAGCTAAATTTCTAAACTAAAACTCTATCTAAAATTAAACTATAACTCTATACTAAGACTCAAATATAAAATTCTAAATTAAAAATCTAAACTAAAATTCTAAACTAAACCTCTAAACTTAAACTAAACTAAAACTCTAAACTAAAATGCTGAACTGAAAATCCAAACTAAAACTCTAAACTTAAACTCTAAACTAAAACTCTAAACCTGAACACTAAAATAAAACTAAACTAAAACTTTAAACTCAAAATCTAAACAAGGACACTGAAATAAAACACTAAACTAAAACCCTAATTTAAAACTACACCAAAACTCTAAACTAACGCTCTAAACTAAAACTCTAAACTAAACTCTAAAGGAAAAATAAACTAAAAACCTAAATTTAAACTCTAACCTAAAACTCTAAATTATAAGTCTAAAATAAAACTCTAAACTAAAATTAAATTAAAACTTTAAACTAAAATCCTAAATTAAGGCTCTAACATAAAATTCAAAAATAGAACTAAAACTCTAAACTAAAACAATAAACTAAAATTAAAGTAAAATTTTAGCCTAAAATTCTAAATTAAAGCTCTAAACTAAAACTCTAAACTAAAACCCTAAATTTAAACTCTAACCTAAAACTCTAAACTAAAAGTCTAAGCTAAAACATTAAGCTACAACTAAACTAAAAATCTAAATTAAAATTCTAAACTAAGACTCTAGACTAAAACTAAGCTAAAATTTTGAACTAAAACCCTAAATTAAAACTCTAAACTAAAACTCTAAACTAAACTCTAAAGGAAAAATAAACTAAAAACCTAAATTTAAACTCTAACCTAAAACTCTAAATTATAAGTCTAAAATAAAACTCTAAACTAAAATTAAAGTAAAACTTTAAAATAAAATTCTAAACTAAAGCTCTAACCTAAAATTCAAAAATAGAACTAAAACTCTAAACTAAAACTACAAACTAAAAGTAAAGTAAAACTTTAGCCTTAAATTCTAAACTAAAGCTCTAAACTAAAACTCTATACTAAAACCCTAATTTTAAACTCTAACCTAAAACTCTAAACTAAAAGTCTAAGCTAAAACATTAAGCTACAACTAAACTAAAAATCTAAATTAAAATTCTAAACTAAGACTCTAGACTAAAACTAAGCTAAAATTTTGAACTAAAACCCTAAATTAAAACTCTAAACTAAAACTCTAAACTGAAACTCTAAACTAAAATTAAACTAAAGATTTAAAACTCTAAACTAAAACTCCAAACTAAAACTCTAAATTAAAATTAAACTTAAACTATATACTAAAACACTAAACTAAAACTAAAACTTTACTAAAACTCCAAAATTAAAATTGTAAACTAAAACTGTACACATAAACTTTGAAAATAAACCTCTAAACTAAAACTCTAAACAATAAACTCTAAACTAAAACACTAAACTAAAACTCTAAACTAAAAATTAACTAAGACTTTAACTAAAACTCTAAACTAAAACTCTAAACTAAAATTCTAAACTAAAACTAAACTAAAACTTTAGTCTAAAATTCGAAACTAAGACTATAAACTAAAACTCTAAACTGAAACTCTAAGCTGAAACTCTAAATTAAACTCTAAACTACAGCTCTAAATTAAATTTCTAAACTAAAACTCTAAACTAGAACCCTAAATTTAAACTTTAACTTAAAGCTTTAAACTAAAAGTCTAAGCTAAAGCTCTAAACTAAAACTAAACTAAACCTCTAAACTAAAATTCTAAGCTAAGACTCTAGACTAAAATTAAACTAGAATTTTTAACTAAAACCCTAAAGTAAAGCTCTAAACTAAAACTCTAAATTAAAACTATAAACTAAGATTGAACTGAAACTTTAAACTAAAATTCTAAGCTAAAACCCTAAACTGAAATTCTATGTTAAAACTAAACTAAAACTTTAGACTAAAATTTGAAAATAAGACTCGGAACTAAAACTCTAAACTGAAACTCTAAACTAAAACTCTAAATTACAGCTCTGAACTAAATTTCTAAACTAAAACTTTATACTAAGACCCTAAATTTAAACTCTAACCTAAAACTCTAAACTAAAAGTCTAAGCTAAAACTCTAAACTAAAACTAACCCAAAACTCTAAACTACAACTCTAAGCTAAAACCCTAGACTAAAATTAAACTAAATTTTGAACTAAAACCCTAAATTAAAACTGTAAACTAGAACTCTAAACTAAAACTCTAAACTAAAATTAAACTGAAACTTTAAACTAAACCTCTAAACTAAAACTCTAAATTAAAATTAAACTAAAACTCAAAACTAAAACTTTAAACTAATACTCTGAACTAAAACTAAAACTGTGCTAAAATTCCAAAACTAAAATTCTAAACTAAAACTGTACACAAAAACTTTGAAAATAAACCTCTAAACTAAAACTCTAAACTAAAACTCTAAACTACAACACTAAACCAAAACTCTAATCCAAAAATGAACTAAAACTTTAAACTAAAATTCTAAACTAAAACTATAAACTAAAATTCTAAACTAAAACTCTATACTAAACCTTTAAATTACAACTCTAAACTAAAACTCTAAACTAAAACTCTGAACTAAAACTCTAAACTAAAAATTAACTAAAACTTTAAACTTAAATTATAAACAAAGACTCTAAATTAAAAATCTAAACTAAAATTAAACTAAAACTTTAGACTAGAATTCGAAACTAAGACTCTAAACTGAAACTCAGAACTGAAACTCTAAACTAAAACTTTAAATTAAAACTCTAAACTACAGTTCTAAGCTAAATTTCTAAACTAAAACTCTATCTAAAATTAAACTATAACTCTATACTAAGACTCAAATATAAAATTCTAAATTAAAAATCTAAACTAAAATTCTAAACTAAACCTCTAAACTTAAACTAAACTAAAACTCTAAACTAAAATGCTGAACTGAAAATCCAAACTAAAACTCTAAACTTAAACTCTAAACTAAAACTCTAAACCTGAACACTAAAATAAAACTAAACTAAAACTTTAAACTCAAAATCTAAACAAGGACACTGAAATAAAACACTAAACTAAAACCCTAATTTAAAACTACACCAAAACTCTAAACTAACGCTCTAAACTAAAACTCTAAACTAAACTCTAAAGGAAAAATAAACTAAAAACCTAAATTTAAACTCTAACCTAAAACTCTAAATTATAAGTCTAAAATAAAGCTATAAACTAAAATTAAAGTAAAACTTTAAAATAAAATTCTAAACTAAAGCTCTAACCTAAAATTCAAAAATAGAACTAAAACTCTAAACTAAAACAATAAACTAAAATTAAAGTAAAATTTTAGCCTAAAATTCTAAATTAAAGCTCTAAACTAAAACTCTAAACTAAAACCCTAAATTTAAACTCTAACCTAAAACTCTAAACTAAAAGTCTAAGCTAAAACATTAAGCTACAACTAAACTAAAAATCTAAATTAAAATTCTAAACTAAGACTCTAGACTAAAACTAAGCTAAAATTTTGAACTAAAACCCTAAATTAAAACTCTAAACTAAAACTCTAAACTAAACTCTAAAGGAAAAATAAACTAAAAACCTAAATTTAAACTCTAACCTAAAACTCTAAATTATAAGTCTAAAATAAAACTCTAAACTAAAATTAAAGTAAAACTTTAAACTAAAATCCTAAATTAAGGCTCTAACCTAAAATTCAAAAATAGAACTAAAACTCTAAACTAAAACTACAAACTAAAAGTAAAGTAAAACTTTAGCCTTAAATTCTAAACTAAAGCTCTAAACTAAAACTCTATACTAAAACCCTAATTTTAAACTCTAACCTAAAACTCTAAACTAAAAGTCTAAGCTAAAACATTAAGCTACAACTAAACTAAAAATCTAAATTAAAATTCTAAACTAAGACTCTAGACTAAAACTAAGCTAAAATTTTGAACTAAAACCCTAAATTAAAACTCTAAACTAAAACTCTAAACTGAAACTCTAAACTAAAATTAAACTAAAGATTTAAAACTCTAAACTAAAACTCCAAACTAAAACTCTAAATTAAAATTAAACTTAAACTATATACTAAAACACTAAACTAAAACTAAAACTTTACTAAAACTCCAAAATTAAAATTGTAAACTAAAACTGTACACATAAACTTTGAAAATAAACCTCTAAACTAAAACTCTAAACAATAAACTCTAAACTAAAACACTAAACTAAAACTCTAAACTAAAAATTAACTAAGACTTTAACTAAAACTCTAAACTAAAACTCTAAACTAAAATTCTAAACTAAAACAAAACTAAAACTTTAGTCTAAAATTCGAAACTAAGACTATAAACTAAAACTCTAAACTGAAACTCTAAGCTGAAACTCTAAATTAAACTCTAAACTACAGCTCTAAATTAAATTTCTAAACTAAAACTCTAAACTAGAACCCTAAATTTAAACTTTAACTTAAAGCTTTAAACTAAAAGTCTAAGCTAAAGCTCTAAACTAAAACTAAACTAAACCTCTAAACTAAAATTCTAAGCTAAGACTCTAGACTAAAATTAAACTAGAATTTTTAACTAAAACCCTAAAGTAAAGCTCTAAACTAAAACTCTAAATTAAAACTATAAACTAAGATTGAACTGAAACTTTAAACTAAAATTCTAAGCTAAAACCCTAAACTGAAATTCTATGTTAAAACTAAACTAAAACTTTAGACTAAAATTTGAAAATAAGACTCGGAACTAAAACTCTAAACTGAAACTCTAAACTAAAACTCTAAATTACAGCTCTGAACTAAATTTCTAAACTAAAACTTTATACTAAGACCCTAAATTTAAACTCTAACCTAAAACTCTAAACTAAAAGTCTAAGCTAAAACTCTAAACTAAAACTAACCCAAAACTCTAAACTACAACTCTAAGCTAAAACCCTAGACTAAAATTAAACTAAATTTTGAACTAAAACCCTAAATTAAAACTGTAAACTAGAACTCTAAACTAAAACTCTAAACTAAAATTAAACTGAAACTTTAAACTAAACCTCTAAACTAAAACTCTAAATTAAAATTAAACTAAAACTCAAAACTAAAACTTTAAACTAATACTCTGAACTAAAACTAAAACTGTGCTAAAATTCCAAAACTAAAATTCTAAACTAAAACTTTACACAAAAACTTTGAAAATAAACCTCTAAACTAAAACTCTAAACTAAAACTCTAAACTACAACACTAAACCAAAACTCTAATCCAAAAATGAACTAAAACTTTAAACTAAAATTCTAAACTAAAACTCTAAACAAAAATTCTAAACTAAAACTAAACTAAAACCTTAGAGTAAAATTCAAAACTAAGAATCTAAAATAAAACTCTAAACTGAAACTCTAAACTAAAACTCTAAATTAAAACTCCAAATTAAACTCTAAACTAAAACTGTAAACTAAAATTAAACTAAAGCTTTAAACTAAACCTCTAAACTAAAACTCTAAACTAAAACTCTGAATTAAAATTAAACTTAAACCCTATACTAAAAGACTAAAAGACTAAACTAAAACTCTAAACTAATACTCTAGACTAAAAGTAAAACGGTACTAAAACTCTAATACTAAAATTAAAACTAAACTAAAAATTTAGACTAAAATTTGAAACCAAGACTCTAAACTAAAACTCTAAACTGAAACTCTAAACTGAAACCCTAAACTAAAAGCCTAAATTTAAAGTCTAACTTAAAACTCTAAACTAAAAGTCTAAGATAAAACTCTAAACTCAAACTAAACTAAAACTCTAAACTAAAACTCTAAGCTAAGACTCTAGACTAAAATTAAATTAGAATTTTGAACTAAAACCCTAAATTTAAACTCTAAAGTAAAGCTCTAAACTAAAAGTATAAACAAAAATTAAAGTGAAACTTTAAACTAAAATTCTAAACTAAAACTCTAAACTAAAGTACTAAACTAAAACTAAACTAAAACTTTAGACTAAAATTTGAAACTAAGACTCTAAACTGAAACTATAAACTGAAACTCTAAATTAGAGTTCTAAACTAAAATTCTAAACTAAAACTCTAAACTAAAACCCTAAATTTAAAGTCTAACTTAAAACTCTAAACTAAAAGTCTAAGCTAAAACTCTAAACTCAAACTAAACTAAAACTCTAAACTAAAACTCTAAGCTAAGACTCTAGACTAAAATTAAACTAAAATTTTGAACTAAAACCCTAAATTAAAACTCTAAAGTAAAACTCTAAACTAAAACTATACACTAAAATTAAATTGAAACTTTAAAGTAAAATTCTAAACTAAAACTCTAAACTAAAATACTAAACTAAAACTAAACTAAAACTTTAGACTAAAATTTGAAACTAAGACTCTAAACTAAAAATCTAAATTACAGCTCTAAGCTAAATTTCTAAACTAAAACTCTAAACTAAAACCCTAAATTTAAACTCTAACCTAAAACTTTAAACTAAAATTCTAAGCTAAAAATCTAGACTAAAATTAAAATAAAATTTTGAACTAAAACTATAAATTAAAACTAAAAACTAAAACTCTAAACTAAAGCTCTAAACTAAAACTAAACTGAAATTTTAAACTAAACCTCTAAACTAAAACTCTAAACTAAAACTCTAAATTAAAACTAAACTGAAAATATAATCTAAAACTCTAATCTAAAACTCTAAACTAATACTCTAGACTAAAAGTAAAACTTTACTAAAACTCAAAAACTAAAATTCTAAACTAAAACTGTACACAAAAACTTTTAAAATAAACCTTTAAAATAAAACTCTAAACTAAAACTCTAAACTAAAACACTAAACTAAAACTCTAAACTAAAAATAAACTAAAACTCTAAACTAAAATTCTGAACTAAAACTCTAAACTAAAATTCTAAACAAAAACTAAACTAAAACTTTAAACTAAAAAGCTGAAATAAAAATCAAAACTAAAACTCTAAATTGAAAGTAAACTAAAACTGTAAACTAAAAATCTAAACTAGAACTCTAAACGAGAACTAAACTAAAACCCTATATTTAAACTATAACTTAAAACTCTAAATTATAAGTCGAAACTAAAACTCTAAACTAAAACTAGAAACTAAAATTAAAGTAAACTTTAAACTAAAATTTTAAATTAAAGTTCTAAACTAAAACTCTAAACTAAAACTCTAAACTAAAACTCTAAATTATAAGTCGAAACTAAAACTCTAAACTAAAAATCTAAACTAAAACCCTAAATTGAAACTCTAACCTAAAACTCTAAACTATAAGTCTAAGCTAAAACTCTAAACTTAAACTAAACTAAAACTCTAAACAAATATCCTAAGCTAAGACTCTAGAATAAAATTAGACTAAAATTTTGAGCTAAAACCCTAAATTAAAACTCTGAACTTAAACTTAAAACTAAACCCTGAAACTCTGAACTTAAACTTAAAACTAAACCCTAAATTAAAACTCTAACTTAAAATTCTAAACTAAAAGTCTAAGCTAAAACTCTAAACTAAAACTAAACTATAACTCTGAACTAAAACTCTAAGCTAAGACTCTAGACTAAATTTAAACTAAAATTTTAAACTGAAACCCTAAATTAAAATTCTAAATTAAAACTCTAAACTAAAATTCTAAACTAAAATTAAACTAAGACTTTAAACTAAAACTCTAACTACAACTCTAAACTAAAATTAAACTAAAACTTTAAACTAAGACTCTAAATTAAAACTTCAAACTAATACTCTAAAGTAAAACTAAAACTGTGCTAAAAGTCCAAAACTAAAATTATAAACTAAAACTGTACACAAAAACTCTGAAAATAAACCTCTAAACTAAAACTCTAAACCAAAACTCTAATCCAAAAATGAACTAAAACTTTAAACTAAAATTCTAAACTAAAACTCTAAACAAAAATTCTAAACTTAAACTAAACTGAAACCTTTGAGTAAAATTCGAAACTAAGACTCTAAAATAAAACTCTAAACTGAAACTCTAAACTAAAACTCTACACTAAAACTCTGAATTAAAATCTAAACTAAAACTCTAAGCTAAAATTAAACTAAAGCTTTAAACTAAACCTCTAAACTAAAACTCTAAACTAAAACTCTGAATTAAAATTAAACTTTAACCTTATGCCCACTTGTCTAAAACTCTAAACTAATACTCTAGACTAAAAGTAAAACTGTACTATAACTCCAAAACTAAAATTCTAAACTAACACTGTACACTAAGACTCTGAAAATAAACCTCTAAACTAAAACTCTAAATTAAGACTTTAACTCTAAACTAAACCTCTAAACTAAAACCCTAAAGTGAAACTCTGAACTAAAAATCTAAACTAAAATGAAATAAAACCTTAAACTAAAATTCTAAACTAAAACTAAACTAAAACTTTAGACTAAAATTTGAAACTAAGACTCTAAACTAAAACTTTAAACTAAAATTCTAAACTAAAACTCTAAACTAAAACCCTAAATTTAAAGTCTAACTTAAAACTCTAAACTAAAAGTCTAAGCTAAAACTCTAAACTCAAACTAAACTAAAACTCTAAACTAAAACTCTAAGATAAGACTCTAGACTAAAATTAAATTAGAATTTTGAACTAAAACCCTAAATTTAAACTCTAAATTAAAACTCTAAACTAAAACTATAAACTAAACTTAAAGTGAAACTTTAAACTAAAATTATAAACTAAAACCCTTTGCTAAAACCCTAAATGTAAAGTCAAACTTACAACTCTAAACTAAAAGTCTAAGCTAAAACTCTAAACTAAAACTGAACTAAAACTCAAAACCAAAACTCTAAGCCAAGACTCTAAACTAAATTTAAACTAAAATTTTAAACTAAAACTCTAAATTAAAAGTCTAAACTAAAACTCTAAACTAAAAGTATACACTAAAATTAAAGTGAAACTTTAAACTAAAACTCTAAACTAAAACTCTACACTGAAATTCTAAACTAAAATGCTGAATTAAAACTTTAAACAAAAAATAGACTAAAATTCGAAACTAATAATCTAAACTAAAACTCTAAATTACAGCTTTAAGCTAAATTTCTAAACTAAAACTCCAAACTAAAACCCGAAATTTTAACTCTAACCTAAAACATTAAACTAAAAGTCTAAGCTAAAAATCTAGACTAAAATTAAACTAAAATTTTGAACTAAAACCCTAAATTAAAACTCTAAACTAAAACACTAAACTAAAACTATAAACTAAAGCTCTAAACTAAAATTTAAACTAAGCCTTGAAACTAAAACTCTAAACTACAAATCTAAATTAAAACTAAACTATAACTTTAAACTAAGACTCTAAACTAAAACTATAAACTAATAATCTAAACTAGACTAAAACTCTGAAGTATAACTCCAAAACTAAAATTCTAAAGTAAAACTGTACGCAAAGACTTTGAAAATAAACCTCTAAACTAAAAGTCTAAACTAAAACTCTACACTACAACACTAAAATAAAACTCTAAACTAAAAATTAACTAAAACTTTAAACTAAAATTCTAAACTAAAACTCTAAACTAAAATTCTAAACTAAAACTAAACTAAAACTCTAAACTAAAACGCTGAAATAAAAATCAAAACTAGAACTCTAAACTACAACTAAACTAAAACTCTAAACTAAAACTCTAAGCTAAAACTCTAGACTAAAATTAAACTAAAATTTTGAACTAAAACCCTAAATTAAAACTCTAAAGTAAAACTCTAAACTAAAACTATACACTAAAATTAAAGTGAAACTTTAAAGTAAAATTCTAAACTAAAACTCTAAACTAAAATACTAAACTAAAACTAAACTAAAACTTTAGACTAAAATTTGAAACTAAGACTCTAAACTAAAAATCTAAATTACAGCTCTAAGCTAAATTTCTAAACTAAAACTCTAAACTAAAACCCTAAATTTAAACTCTAACCTAAAACTTTAAACTAAAAGTCTAAGCTAAAAATCTAGACTAAAATTAAACTAAAATTTTAAACTAAAACTATAAACTACAACTCAAGACTAGAACTATCAAATAAAGTACAACACTAAAACTCTATACTAAAATTCCGAACTAAAACTCTAAACTCAAACTCTAGACTAAAACTCTGAACTAAAACTAAACTAAAACTAAATGAAACTAAAACTCTAAACTAAAACTGTAAACTAATACTCTAGACTAAAAGTAAAACTGTACTAAAACTCCAAAACTAAAATTCTAAACTAAAACTGTACACAAAAAATTTGAAAATAAACCTTTAAAATAAAACTCTAAACTAAAACTCTAAACTAAAACTCTAAACTAAAACTCTAAACTAAAAATAAACTAAAACTCTAAACTAAAATTCTGAACTAAAACTCTAAACTAAAATTCTAAACAAAAACTAAACTAAAACTTTAAACTAAAAAGCTGAAATAAAAATCCAAACTAAAACTCTAAATTGAAAGTAAACTAAAACTGTAAACTAAAAATCTAAACTAGAACTCTAAACGAGAACTAAACTAAAACCCTATATTTAAACTATAACTTAAAACTCTAAATTATAAGTCGAAACTAAAACTCTAAACTAAAACTAGAAACTAAAATTAAAGTAAACTTTAAACTAAAATTTTAAATTAAAGTTCTAAACTAGAATTCTAAGCTACAACTCTGAACTGAAAATCTAAACTATAAGTCTTAATTAAAACTCTAAAATTAACCTCTAGACTAAAACTCTGAACTAAAACTCTAACCTAAAAATCTAAACTAAAAGTCTAGACTAAAACTCTAAACTGAAACTAAACTAAAACTCTAAACAAATATCCTAAGCTAAGACTCTAGAATAAAATTAGACTAAAATTTTGAGCTAAAACCCTAAATTAAAACTCTGAACTTAAACTTAAAACTAAACCCTGAAACTCTGAACTTAAACTTAAAACTAAACCCTAAATTAAAACTCTAACTTAAAATTCTAAACTAAAAGTCTAAGCTAAAACTCTAAACTAAAACTAAACTATAACTCTGAACTAAAACTCTAAGCTAAGACTCTAGACTAAAATTAAACTACAATTTTGAACTAAAACCCTAAATTAAAACTGTAAACTAAAACTCTAAACTAAAATTCTAAACTAAAATTAAACTGAAACTTTAAACTAAACCTCTAAACTAAAACTCTAAATTAAAATTAAATTAAACTTTAAACTAAAACTCTAAATTAAAACTTCAAACTAATACTCTAAAGTAAAACTAAAACTGTGCTAAAAGTCCAAAACTAAAATTATAAACTAAAACTGTACACAAAAACTTTGAAAATAAACCTCTAAACTAAAACTCTAAACCAAAACTCTAATCCAAAAATGAACTAAAACTTTAAACTAAAATTCTAAACTAAAACTCTAAACAAAAATTCTAAACTTAAACTAAACTGAAACCTTTGAGTAAAATTCGAAACTAAGACTCTAAAATAAAACTCTAAACTGAAACTCTAAACTAAAACTCTAAATTAAAACTCTAAATTAAACTCTAAACAAAAACTGTAAACTAAAATTAAACTAAAGCTTTAAACTAAACCTCTAAACTAAAACTCTAAACTAAAACTCTGAATTAAAATTAAACTTTAACCTTATGCCCACTTGTCTAAAACTCTAAACTAATACTCTAGACTAAAAGTAAAACTGTACTAAAACTCCAAAACTAAAATTCTAAACTAAAACTGTACACAAAAACTTTGAAAATAAACCTTTAAAATAAAACTCTAAACTAAAACTCTAAACTAAAACACTAAACTAAAACTCTAAACTAAAACACTAAACTAAAACTCTAAACTAAAATGAAATAAAACCTTAAACTAAAATTCTAAACTAAAACTAAACTAAAACTTTAGACTAAAATTTGAAACTAAGACTCTAAACTAAAACTCTAAACTGAAACTCAAAACTGAAACTCTAAAATAAAACCCTAAATTTAAAGTCTAACTTAAAACTCTAAACTAAAAGTCTAATCTAAAATTCTAAACTAAAACTAAACTAAAACTCTAAACTAAAACTCTAAGCTAAGACTCTATACTAAAATTAAACTAAAATTTTGAACTAAAACCATAAATTAAAACTCTAAATTAAAACTCTAAACTAAAACTATAAACTAAACTTAAAGTGAAACTTTAAACTAAAATTCTAAACTAAAACTCTAAACTAACACCCTAAAATTAAACTATAACATAAAACTCTAAACTAAAATTCTAAGCTAAAACTCTAAACTCAAAATAAACAAAAACTCAAAACTAAAACTCTAAGCTAAGACTCTAGACTAAAATTAAATTAAAATTTTGAACTAAAACTCTAAATTAAAAGTCTAAACTAAAACTCTAAAGTAAAAGTATAAACTAAACTTAAAGTGAAACTTTAAACTAAAATTCTAAACTAAAACTCTAAACTAAAATACTAAACTAAAACTAAACTAAAACTTTAGACTAAAATTCGAAACTAAGACTCTAAACTAAAACTCTAAATTACAGCTTTAAGCTAAATTTCTAAACTAAAACTCCAAACTAAAACCCGAAATTTTAACTCTAACCTAAAACATTAAACTAAAAGTCTAAGCTAAAAATCTAGACTAAAATTAAACTAAAATTTTGAACTAAAACCCTAAATTAAAACTCTAAACTAAAACACTAAACTAAAATTTTAAACTAAAACTCTAAATTGAAAGTCTAAACTAAACCTCTAAACTAAGACTCTAAGCTAAAACTCTAAATTAAAATTAAACTAAAACTTTAAACTAAAACTCTAACTAAAACTCTAAAATAAAACTCTAGACTAAAACTTTGAACTATAACTCCAAAACTAAAATTCTAAAGTAACACTGTACACAAAGACTTTGAAAATAAACCTCTAAACTAAAAGTCTAAACTAAAACTCTACACTACAACACTAAAATAAAACTCTAAACTAAAAATTAACTAAAACTTTAAACTAAAATTCTAAACTAAAACTCTAAACTAAAATTCTAAACTAAAACTAAACTAAAACTCTAAACTAAAACGCTGAAATAAAAATCAAAACTAGAACTCTAAACTACAACTAAACTAAAACTGTAAACTAAAAATCTAAACTAGGACTCTGAAATAAAACAGTAAACTAAAAGTTTAAACTAAAACTCTAATCTAAAACTCTAATTTACAACTACACTATAACTCTAAACTAAAACTCTAAAATAAAACTCTAAACTAGAACTCTAAACGAGAAATAAACTAAAACCCTAAATTTAAACTCTAACTTAAAACTGTAAATTATAAGTCTAAACTAGAACTCTAAATTAAAACTAGACACTAAAATTAAAGTAAACTTTAAGCTAAAATTTTAAATTAAAGCTCTAAACTAAAACTCTAAACTAAAACTGTAAACTAAAACCCTAAACTTCAACTCTAACCTAAAACTCTAAATTATAAGTCGAAACTAAAACTCAAAACTAAAAATCTAAACTAAAACCGTAAATTGAAGCTCTAACCTAAATTTCTAAACTATAAGTCTAAGCTAAAACTAAACTAAAAATCTAAACAAATACCCTAAGCTAAGACTCTAGACTAAAATTAAACTAAAATTTTGAGCTAAAACCCTGAATTAAAACTCTGAACTAAAACTCAAAACTAAACCCTAAATTCAAACTCTAACTTAAAATTCTAAACTAAAAGTCTAACCTAAAACTCTTAACTAAAACTAAACTATAACTTTAAACTAAAACTCTAAGCTAAGACTCTAGACAAAAATTAAACTAAAATTTTGAACTAGAACCCGAAATTAAAACTCTAAACTAAAAATCTAAACTAAAACTATAAACAAAATTAAACTGAAACTTTGAAATAAAATTCTAAACTAAAACTCTAAACTAAAACACTAAACTAAAACCCTAAATTTAAACTCTAACCTAAAACTCTAAATTAAAAGTCTAAGCTAAAACTCTAGAATAAAATTATAATTGGGGGGGGGGGTTCTCAATAATAAATGATGATTTCTTTTTTTTTCCTTTTGTTATTTCTTTGCATAAAAGCTCCTCATTTGATTATTATTATGGGTAATTTTCAGTTAAACTCTTGGTTGACGGTTCACTAATAGCATGCCTGAGTGGAGGCGGAACTTCATGTGTAGGGAGTATAAAATAGCGGTTCAAAATGAGGAGGTTACATTAATGGCCAGACTGAGTCAAAATCAGATTGAAGGGCTTCAGGTTTCCTCGAGAGCGAGTGGAGCCACAAGGACAAGCTATCTTGAGAAATACTAGCATAAAGAGAATAAAATAAGAAAGTGATGTATTTATTTACTCACATATTGGAACAGAGCTTCGGGTATATCAAAACACTTGCAGTAAGTGACACTGGGTTAAGACTGCTCACTGGTAATACAAGTAACGTCTGGTACTACGGTCTATTAAATTCACATAATATAATAGGTTGAAAATGAGTCTACAATAAAACTGGTACGAGTCTCAAGTAAGACTTCCATAAGACTAGATATAAGACTTCAAAAAACTGTTCCAAAGACTCATAAAAGACTCACAAATAAATTCTCAAAATGGCTCATAAAAGACTCTTAATCGACTGACTCAAACTTGCTAAGTTTGAAAATACTATACTCTGTGACTTTGCCTAAGGTTACGTTCGGGCGTTGCTGAAAGGCATAGTATACTGATTGTATGGGTTCTGATTCTTTGTCCTCTATTACTATTGGACAGTGACGTACCAATCAGCTACTCGATTTTAACTAACTTTTGATACGATTTATGACTGTTTAAAACTTCACTTTGGAATTTTTCTTGGCGGAATAAAGTTTTTTACCTTATAATTAGAACGACTACATAGTTTTACATTGTATCTCAAGAAAATATTTTTTAAAGCTTTACCTTGTAATTACAGCGGAATATTTAGTTTTACTTTTGTATCTCACGAAACTAATTTTTAAAGTTCTTATCTTGTAATTATAGGTGAATACATAGTTTTATTTCTTATCTCAAGTGACCATCTCTTGATCGTTTGGAACTTCAAACTCAAGATTTAGATTACATGATTGGTTGCATGTCATGTGAAATTGCTCATTCTGAATATTTATTGCTGTTACCTTTTTTGTGGGAACGATTTTTTTATAGTTACAATTGTGATACAATGTTTCACTACTTTTTAAATTTGACAATTAAGTGTTACTTGAATTTTTTGGGTTTATATTCTGGGCGATTTTCATTTTACTTGGAAATTTTCGGGTTCTTGAAAATCGATTCCATTACATATCATCCTTCCCATTCTTAACGATGTCTTCATCGTTGTGTTACCCTGCTCTTTCTACTTTTTAAAATTTTGTTCTCGCTTTCCCCTCTTTTTCTTAAATTTTGTCTTAGTACTTGTTACTTGAATTAACTTAGCTTTGGTAAGATATATATTTTTTTTCATTTCATGTTCCCTATTGTTTTTATAAGACTACATGTATTAAAACATCACTTTAAAGTCCACCACCTATACACTCTATTTGACGAAAGAATCAAAGAGTTTCTATTGACTAATACATTTGATTATATGATTATGTAATAATTATTATTCCCTCCACCTGATACTAAAATTCCTTCACCTGATATGCTAATAATTCTACATGATTCTAATTAATTGAGTTCTGCCTTTGCGACTATTTCATCACTTAAAATGGTACTTATTTGCTTTTTCTCTAAACTTGACTATACTTCCATCTGACGCAATATTGATACGATACGTAACTGACTTCAAGAGCACTGATATGTATATACAAATTAAACGATTTGCAAATAAAAGGTTTCACAATATAATTTTTAAACTTGATGTCTGATTGCAGTATTGGGGTAATGTAATTTACACTTATTTTCATCTGATTATGAAAATTTTCTCAGTATTCACTAAAGTTATAGTTAGATACATAAGATTCACACTTACTTCATCATTCTACGTGTCTATAATACTCACATACGTTGTCACTTAATTTTGGGCTTCCGTTGAACTAATTATTGTGTCGACTAACTGTTTATGGTTTGTCTTCATAGTGTTTCATCTTTTGGCACTTGTTGCTTGGGATAGATGCCTACACTCCTGATAAGTACGACTACTTGAAAAAAATTGTACGTGCGTGGTGTTTCATGTCAGATACGAAGGATCGATGTTACAAAGTTGCTAAAATGTTTACTAGGTGCATAACTCTTGGAGAATTGATTACATGAAATGGGTATCTTGATTGCTGGGCTGGGTATCTCTTCTTGGGCCCTTTTATCCTTGGGAAAATCTAATACTCGTACAGTCTGTGTTTCCCGTAAATTTCTTATGTTCAGTCCCTCTTTTATTTGGACTATGGGTTATGTTACAACATGTAAGGGTAACTATGGTTGGATAAAAACTTTATCTCAGGTTCTATGTTTGACGCATTGTCTTTGATTTTTGTTTTAATGATACATCATGCAGAGATTAATCATGGGATTAAAACAATAATGACTGGTTGGTTCTTCTTTTTTAACACTTCATTTTGGGTAAAATTTATCACGTACAGTTTATAATTCCCACAAAATTGATTATGTTTGGTTCTTCTTCTCATGTAGGATGGTTCGGTTTTGCGACATCTAACAACGATTGGAATAGTTTCAAAACTTAAGTTTGGAATCTTTTTCTGATATATTGTCACTGATTTGGTCCTTAAGATATATAATATTTGAGGGATTTACTCCAGGGTTATTCTTGGTCCTTATGATTTGATGTTTGGGACCTTGCCATCTAAGGATAGTTATCGACGGATATTTATGCAGTTTTACGACGTGCTGGTCGGGGGGGTTTTCTAGGTAATTACTAGTTCAGATATATATATCTATACATGGGGTCCTTAGTTCGCCGATAGTGGTTGGGGTAATGTTACCTTGTACTAGGCTTGGTTGACTTGGGTTGTCATCAGGTCATTGTCTTCAGGGGTTTCCTTGGTGAGTACTTATCGGTGGTTGACGAATGATGAGAGTAGATGTTACTGGGTTGTATCTGTGTTGCATGCTGGCACACCAATAATTAATTTGCATTGATTATTCTGCTTCCTGGAATATAAATATCTGGGCAGAATCATTTGCTCTTTATAATTACATAAGTTAAAACACATACAGCAATAATACACCATTTACACGAGATTATATGGGGACTATTATTTGAAATAATAGTCGTGATTAGTCGTACTAATGATATCAATTTAATATGGGTACAGTTAAATTCAAATATAAAATGAATAAAAGGAATTTTCATTCTTTTACCTGCATATTGAAGCAACACTAGGTTACTATGAGATAAGCTATGTAATCATAAGAAAAATGGTTATGTCTACAAAAAATAACACAATATGAGATTTTCAAGATTTGGTGATTGTATATATACTTGTATATATGTGCATTTGACATCTGTTCAACATTCAATGGATTTTTAAATGTTATTCAACACTCATTTACTTTAACATCTACTTTTCTATTATATAACTACATGCGAGGTAGGTTACACGGTTTTATGAGAGGTCTTGATTTACTATAAATTTTCAAGTTTTTACTGTTTACGCGCGTCCATGCTGCTTAAAAAATACATCTTTGCAGTTGCTTGGGTTTACACAAACAATATGTAGAGATTTGGGACTGGACATGGCACGAATGAGGACCTCTACTCTCATTTGCTCGATCAAGTCCCTCTTTACTTTTTTTGCTTAAGGGTTATCAGGGAGTTCCGGGTTTAGGTTTTGTATCTCACTCGGCTCGATGTGATCTGACTTTGCTCTTTTTCTACGCAACATTCTCAAAATTCTTCCGTAATTTAGGTTCAATACGATTCTTATAGAATATGAGACCATGAATACGAATCCTACCGTCAGGAGGATATACCACCAAAAATTTGTTGAAAATAGTCCGTATCTACTTTCTACATACGTCAATCTTTGGTCTTCATTAGTAAATAGGGGAATTTAAGAGTCTAAGGCTTCTTTTATTTTTGTTAGTGGTAAGGTTCCTTTGACATTCTCTATTTTGACCATATTGTGGCTTTTACTTCTTCATTATCAATATTAGGAATTGTATACGATAAATTGACTGGTTTGAAATTGACCACCTTGGGGCTTATTATATTCGTGCTTGTGGTTATCAGTGGTGTTTGTACCGTGGCTTCTTTGGTTACCAGTCGGCATCCTTGTTTTATTGTTATTGTTCCCACGTCTTGTAATAGTAGTTCAGTTCTGTAGCTTGGATCGATTCTTTCTGTGTTATTATAACAAGAGATAGTCCCCACTGTTTCTTTTGGAACCGCAAATAGCCATAGGTCATTTATAAGATGAATAAATATTTCTCGTTTAGTACTACCTACTAGCGTTTCACATAAATTGGGAATTTCTTCTTGTTGAGTTTCTTTCAAAAATATATCTAACATACAAGATCCGGGTTTTACATTATAAATAGGCTGGGTTATTTAACGTACCAGGTTTTTGAATGTTACACATTCCTTAAGGTCCTGTGGATATGCTAAAGCGAATTTTCTCCTATCTTGATCAACTAGTAAGTGTTCCGCTTCGGGGGTGATAGTCATGAACGAATTAGTTCTACCTATATTGGCTGGAAACGTATAAATTTTATACAAGTCATATATGGATTGTTGATTTATTAATGGAATTG
Organism: Artemia sp. Qi Xiang Cuo; assembly: GCF_049724085.1. Lineage (NCBI taxonomy): Eukaryota > Metazoa > Arthropoda > Branchiopoda > Anostraca > Artemiidae > Artemia > Artemia sp. Qi Xiang Cuo. Next base: position 45,125,595 of record NC_142805.1, read on the forward strand.
TTACTACTGCAAATAATTGTTTATTTATTTCCGTGATTTGAACCTTTAGTTTGGTGTAATAGTGGAACAGGTTAGCTACTTCTGGCTCTGTTGGTTGATGTAGACCGAACGTTAGATGTGTTTTTATTTCATCTAGGATATTTTTTAGGTTTGAAGCTTCCACGAGGTCATATGACAGGTTTCCTCCAGTAAGGGCAAATAATGCAAATTCAAATTTGCTAACATCAGTTGCCAAGTTAAGTAATGACATTGTCACTATATCTAGTGATACCATGGTGAGACTCGATTCGGAAATCACACGATCTACTTCATTTTTTAAATAATTCATTATGCTTACTGTCTTTGATATTTTCTTTGAAATTGATTCATTTTGTCTCTCTGATAATTGGCTATACTGGCTTGTATTTCTTGGACGTGTAAGGTCACGTTCATGGCATTATTTTGTTTTCCTACGTTTTCCCTTAGGATATTTAGGTCCTCTCCAGTCGATAGCCCAAATAACCGTGGGGCTAATTCTCCTACGAGTGGTATTAGACTAGCTGATCTGCGGTATTTGCTTTTTCGAAAATATACTTCGAAGATTCTTGTGGTACTTTGCTTTAACTTTTGTATTTCGGTACTGAACAGTTCAAATAGTGCTTGCAGTCTTTGTCTATACAATATTAAGAAAGATTGGTGAATCGATACTCTTAGGGCATTTTTCTCATTTAGCTCAGGTAACGATTTGACGTAGTTTTTGGCTGGTTCGTCGGCCCTGGCCAATCTGGCACATGTGTATTTGCCGTCAATGGTCCAGCATTTCTCGGGTACATATTTTTCTTTCTTTTTATTTTCGGGGATTTTCCTTTTGTTATCCGAATGGTGTCCTTGAACTAATATTGTTTGAGTCTTGGTATGCAATACTGGGAGTCTTGCTCTAAATTTTATATACATGTTGCAGAAGGAGTTGGTCTTTGTAATTGTTGGTCCTGTGGACCATGACAATTTTGTAAACGTCGTTGGTTTCAAATGTGTTATCATAATTAATTTTCCTCGTGAGAATTCATTGAGTTTGATTATCTCTGGACTTGTATTGGTGGTGATATCCGTTAGCGACGGCTGTATTACCTCTGTTCTTGTCTCGAGTTTGGGGTTGGTTGTCGTGGTATTTTTCTTTTCTTGTGGCTTGTCGATATTTTTCTTTATTTCTTTTGGATATGCTTTCTTAGTAACGTTGCTCATTGTATGGTTTTGTCATAGTTGCTTGAGGTATGTCCATATGCTTGGTAATTCATTTAGCATGGCGTAATTTCCATCATAGAGTTTATTTTTCTTGGAAGTTGTCAAGAAGGAATCTGTAGTACGTTTTGCCGTAGTATATTCGCTTATAGAACCGTCCAAATTACTTAATTCTCTTTTTCTTCTGTTTTCTCTATTGTTAGTTCCTAGGGCTTTGTCGATTTCTGCCATTTTCTTGTCAAAGTCGTCCAATATGAATTTCGACTTTAGTTTAGGAAGAATGGGAGGTATATTTCCTGTATTTTCCTTGTGGTGCATGTCTTTCGTGGTCTGCAGGCTTTTGTCCGATTTTAAGAATTGGAATATAGAGTCCTTTAATTCATTGGTATTCTTCTCTAGTCTCATTACTTGTTGAAATAGAGTTTTAAACGGTTTGGGATCCAGTTTCATAAATATCTTCCAGGCATTGTGACTTGCAAGTAACGAATTTTCATGTTTGAAGATAATTCCATGTTTTACGATATCTTGGGCTATAGTTCGGGTAACGAAGATTATCATGAAATTTTTTAGCCACATCCTTATTTGCTGTTTCGGGAATTAGTACTTCATTAAACATAATATAGGAAGATTTTATTTGATTGATAATCGAACGATAATTTAGATTCCTATTATACGGGAGTTTCTTTTTTTTTTCTTTGGTGAAGGAAACAAGGTGAGATTAAGATTCGTGGTCATAAAAATTGTTGATTTCCTATGGTAGACATACGGCTGATTCTTAGGTTGGGGGGGACGGTTATTTTAATTGATTTTAAACAAGAATTTTTCTATTAACGTAAAAGGTGCGTGGGTTGACTTAATTATTTCAATTGGGAAAGTTTTTTTGATTTTCTGGTTACTTTTGATTTTGATTCATAAGTTTTAATTCTTTTAAATATAATTTCTTTTCTTTTTGCTTTATATATTACACTTCTTGGATTATATAAATACTGTTTGTAGTATTTTAATTCTTTGAAAAGGGTCATGTGTTCCTTGGTATTTTACACAGTCTGAATTTCCCTCAATTTTGTAAACTAATTTTTGCTTTCTACACTTGTCAAGAAGCAATAAATCTGTCTGACAAGGACCTTTAACGTACCAGTACCGAACTTTATATTGTTTTTGTAATTTTTTGATTTCAGGTTGAATAAAATGGAGGTACTTGCCCTTTCTGCCGTTATATTTTATTCACAATTTAGCTCTCGCTTGTCGGTATTTGGGCGAGTTTGCGAAAATTCAACCAAAATTTTAGGATTCCACGTCAATTTATCTTAAATCATACTTGACGTCCCATTTTTTCGCGAAGACTTCTTCTCTTTATTTACTCTCAATTATCCTTGCCACTGAGTATCTGACATTTTTTTGCGTGCTTTATACATATGTATCGATAATTGCTTTGGCCATTGTTCTGAAATAAAAGGTAGTTTCTATCGGTTTTTGTCTAGTTAGCTTTTTCAATATCAGTTACAGTCACGGTACACTCTAGGTCGAGGTCAAAATTCCTTTTCACAGTCATTTCCTCATACAGCTGGTACTCATTCATTCGACATAATACGATTATCTAAAGCTCTATATTAACCAATAATGAATATTTACTTTGAATGAAAAAAGTAACTTCAGGTCGCAGTTGAACTACTTTTTCACCGGTGCCACCTTGCACCTGGCTATTTGTGTATTCGAACGTAATTCGATTCCCTAAGGTTCCGTACTCAAGTTTAACGAGTTTGCGCTCGGATTTTAACGAGTTTCTTGTAGGTTTAAAGTGTTGAGATTTTCAAGGAACTACCTTTTTTGTCAATATATAAACAATGTATTTAGATCCAGTGACATTTACTCTACTTCATAGTTTTATAAATATTTATACACTACTGGTTTATTAATATAACGCACTTTTACATAATAATAGTAATCAATTTACATAGACATAACCCTTTCGGGTAATATTAGAGGGTTCTTTTATTATTCATTTCAACGAGATTATTTGTATATACAGTTTTTCCCGCTAAAAATAGGTTTTAATTTCAATATGGGTGCATCAACCGGCAGTGCCGCCTTTGAAATTGGGGATGTAAGCATATTGAGAAGTCGATAATCTTCCCATGACGAAACATTTGAGCTGAGAAACTTGAGTTCAAATATTATATTATCTTTTCCGCCTTCAGGTGAGTTTAAGTACATTAAATACACTAATAATCGGTTTGGGAGGCGCAGGCCCTCCAGTGTTGCTATTATGTCATTTCTTCGCATATTTTGTCGAATGACTTTCCGGCACAGCTGAGATAAGGACAATTGGTCATTTATTATTTTTACTACGGAGAAACTTAAATTCACATGTGATTGGAAACAGCATAGTTGCTCACGCACGATTACGTCTACACCAAGGAATATTTTTCTTCTAAAATTTTCGTCTTCTTGGAAGAAATTCAGGGTTATTTTCTTTATGTCTTTATATTCTCTTGGGGTAACTTGAAAAATGGCAAATCCCGTCGAAGGGTTTATTGGATTTAGATACGTGTTATTTACACAGTTGACGTATAAGAGCTTAAGGAAGCTTTCACCTTTTAACATGTGTCCTCGGTCTATTAGTATGGAGAGAAATTTAATGGGCCAAATTGTAGTTATGTTGTCATCGTCTTGATCGTACCAAATATTGTCGGCGATATAATCAGACAACGAGCTATAATAATAATAATAATAATAATTTATTTTTAACCCGCTAAGGTAACAAAAGCGGAGTATAAATAAAAGAAAAGAAAAAATACATACAAATCGACTAAATACACAGTAAAGACACTAAATCAATGAAGGAGGCGTACAAACCCATGATGAGCTGGGAGAGCCTTCACTGTCTGGGGAGTTTGTCAGCAAGCTCAACTAGCTTTTCAGTTATATCTGGAAGCCCAAAAACTGAGACAAGGTTACGGTTCCGGTACCAAGGAGGCAAATAAAGTAGAAAACGCGAGAACCGAAAATAATAAGAACGTAATGACCGGGTATTTTTTCGCCCAAGAATGTGATAAACACCAGAAAGGAACAAAATTGAATGATCAGTAAAAACAGAATACAATTTAGCAAGGGTCTTCCTACTGTATTTCCCCCGATTGGCAACAATTTTGGAGTAAGATACTTGGATCTTTTTCTTACAATTCGCCACGGCTTGTTCTCGGAGAGATTTAAAATTTTTAGCAATGTTTATACCCAACCACCGAAAAGAAGAGACACATGGGACAGAAAAAGAAGCGCAATCTAAAGGCGAGTTACAATTACTATTAAACGAAAGATATTCACATTTAGAGAAATTCAGTGATAGACCAATCTTACTAAGGTTTGTTGCAACTGTAGATACAGAAACAGAAAGACCTTTTCTAGTCCTACTAATTAGAATTATATCATCAGCATACGCTATGTAAGAAAGATTAATCGCCTGAAAAATACAAGTGGTTGGGATAGAAGATAAAACAGAAGAAATGCAAAGTTTAAAGATAGAAGGGGAAAGGACAGCACCTTGTCTGACACCACGCCGAACCGGAATTTTAGAATCGGAAATAGCCCCTTCAGCTTTTATTCGTAGAAAAGAATTGGCATACCAATAACGAAGGAGAGAAACCAGAGAAAGATTAATGCCGTGACTAAAAAGGGAAAACAGAGCTTGTGAGTGGACGACGCTGTCAAAAGCCTTGGAAAGGTCCAAGGCGCAAAAATGGAGTTCATATCCCTTTTTAGTCGCATCGAGAAGAAGATTAATTAGAACTCGATGGGCTTGCTGGCACCCTACCCCAGACGAAAATCCAAGCTGATTTTCGCCAAAATGTGCACGCGATATGGACGGAAGAAGAACATATTCAAAAACTTTACTGAGATTGCATGACACAGTTATTGGCCGATACGACGAGCAATCGCTAGGAGGTTTCCCTCTTTTAAGAATTGATGTTACAGACCCACATAGGAAGCTATCCGGTACCGCAGACGCACACAGGCACATTTGGAAAAGCAACTGCAGGTGTTGAAAAAGAAGTGGGCAATCAACTTTTAAATGGTTGGCAGAAATGCCATCACAATCGAGGGAATTTGATTTCAACCTTTTTACTGCCTGCTGAACCACAGAGAGCTCGACAGGCAAAATCTGAGTTTGGCTCAACGATACGGGAAGTGCGGCAATGAGAAGTTTCGAAAAAACCGAATGGACATGATAATTCACTGAACTAAAAACTTTACTGTAATAACTATGCCATGCACCGGCACTAATCGGGCTTGTAGCAAAAGAATCATCAAGTTTTTCAGAATTAATTACCTTTTGCCAATCAGATTTACTTAACGGGAACTTCGATATTTTTGATTTAGTCGAGCGCAGGTATTTTTTAAATTCTAATTTTGTCTTTTGCTTTAATTGATGAATAACCCCTTCAGACGGACGACCACAAGAAACCCAAATCCGCAACCAAAACTTTGCTTTATTTTTAATCGATTTCAATTCAGGATCCCACGACCACTCCGGTTTACGCGTGTTTCGCCTGACTCGCTCCCGTGGTACAGCGGTCAATTCAGCTGTTTTTAGGCAAGATACTAATTTTAGATAATAATCATTTAGAGTATTTTTATCATTTGAAGACTTACAACTAAGCTGTAGAAGGTGGAAAGGAACTTGAATTGTAGCAAGTAGCATAGCTAGCGTAGAAATATACAGCGATAAATTTATCTTATTCCAATTTCGACGGAAAACCCATCTTCGTCCTGCTTGTAAAGCATTACGATTAGTACAAATCGGTATTTGAAAAACAAACGAAATCGGTAGGTGATCTAAATCGCAATGATCTTCATGAACAATTACAGTAGAAACGGGTAGGCCCGGAGAACAAACAACATGATCAATATTACTTTGACTACCGGAATGATGAAGATAAGAATATATACAAGTTTTTTCAACCAGCTTAAACTGCGGCAGCGAATCAAATATCAAATCCGAGCGAATATTCGATGACAGCAGGTCAGCGTTAAAGTCTCCGGCGATCAAAAAACGATAACCTTGATTTGAGACGGATTCCAAAAGTTTCTGTAATACACTGCAAGTCTTAGCGAATCTGTTAAGAGACTGAACCGATTTTCTGTCACAAGGCAAGTAAACATTTACAATCACTAAATCGTTAATCCGCACGGCCAAAATGTTAGGATCACTGTGAAAAAGCACAGGCGAGTAGCAAGCAACACTATTTCGGTTCAGTATACAAGCAAGCCCACCCGACGGCCGTCCGAAAGTAGTTCTTGCCGCCGATACGAAAACAACGTGATTATCACTTCTTTTTAGCAGGTTTGTATTAGCCGACGATAATAAGTGTTCTTGCAAACAGACAATGTCATAGTTACATGCAAGTTCGTCAATAACATGCTCTTTTCTTCTGGTACCATTTATGTTGTACGAGACAGCTGAAAGGGACTGCATCATTTTCGGGCACTACTCGAAACGCGAGACTTGAGCACTGGACATTTCAAACTAAAGGATGTATGATCACCGTTGCAGTTTGCACATTTGGGGCTATTTTGGCAAGGCGTTTCCTTAGTGGCATTATGATTACCGGCACAACGAGCACATTTATCAACAGGACTGGTGCAATCCTTCATCATGTGATCTGGGGATCGGCATTTGAAGCAGCAACGGGGTACACTGATGAAATCGTACACACGGAATATTTCGTAACCTATTTTCAGGCCGTTCTTGATGGCATTGCCTTTTGCGAATGTATCCGAAAACTCTAGCTTAATTGTTTGTGAAGAGCCGAAACGAGTGGCTTCAGTCACACCAGGGTACGAATTTAATCCAGCAATGTCAAAATCCTCAGGGATACCTCTAGCAATCCCAAGGTGACGCTTAAGCACAGTTTTAGTGGTAGCACCCGATGCGGCTGCACTAATCGAATTGCAGAAATCCGAAATAACAGATTTCTCAATGTTGACATACAACTTGTCACCTCGTGGGCGGACACAGGAAACTGACTCGTGACCTGACAATTGGTCTAAGAATTCCTTTCGACTTTTGGGGTTGCAAACTGTTTGCGGAAGGTTTGAAACAATCACTGTAGCATGGCTACTCGATAGTGAAGAAGCAGCATCCCCAGGCTGGGGTAGCGGTGGAAAATTGGCTGAATAAGACTCGAACTGATTGGATATAGTTTTTAGATGCAAGTTCAGTTCATTGACTTTCGAGAGCAAAGCCGAGTAAGCCGAAGCCGGGATAACTGGCACTTCCGAAGGGCTTCGAATGACGAAAGTCGGAATTGTAAAACAATCTGAATCACCTTTTCTCAGCATTTCCAAGATATCACCAAGGTGACTAGAAGGTGCCTTCGTTCCGGTTCGCTTCTGAAATGGCGCATCAGGATCCAGCTTCAAGCCCAGCCATTTCTTTGCGATCACAATCACTTCGCAATCAAAAAACTCCGCTCCAAATCTTTTGATAGTCTCATCATCTATTCCCTCTTCCTTGTTTCGCTGAGCGAAATTCAACACGGGCGAATAATGCAATTTCTCACTATGTTAAAACATCATGACGTAACAAGCTATAGGCACAGCAGCAGGGGTTGTTGCGCGCACGACTGACGAATTCTGCTTTGATTGCACAGACAAAACGCCTCTGAGACTTCAAATGCCTCCGTCCACACAATACTAGGAACAAGGGACGTGTCGGGACCCACTCACCAATTCCCCGCAATTTAAGGGTAACTAAATACCGGCAGGTACATACGGCGCTTGCGGCAGGAACCCTCCCCTCTTCTGCTTGTTGTCTAGTATATGTTATCAATCAATATTCTGTTCCGGAAACTACTTTAGAATTTTGGCTTATATTCAGTCAGTACAGTAGGTGGCAACACTGCTCTAAAAATTCGGGCGCACTTTCCACAGCGCAACAATCAAGCTCTGGCAACGCAGCTAGATCTAGAATTCATTTCGGCCATACCGCTACTGTCCATAAAGAATACAATCCTCTAGGGTAATTAAATGTTTCTGTCTAAGTCTCTGTACTTATTAAGTCACTAAATCTCAAGGGAATTTATATTCCGTAATGCTTTGCTTTGTTGTTGGAATATGTTGTATTAAAATTCGGAATGCCAGGTTGGCACTTAGTCTAGTGTGCTCTAGTGTTCTCGTCATTGCACGTGCACTAAAGTTATAATGCACTAAGCTTGCCGTTAATCTTAGGATCATTCTTTGTTCCAACATTGTCTTTTGAGATTTCAGAAGACAATATAGTTTTGAAAAGTCGAGATTTTCTACTGCTCTGATAAGTTCCCCTTTTCTTAATGAATTCTTAATAACTCATCATTCTTTTAATGAATTACTAAGTTTAACTACACTATGTCTTCTATTAAGATTCAATGTGGTTACATTTTTTAGTCCACGATTATTTAATTGTTGATGGCTTGGGTACCTCATTGTGGTTATTTTTTTTCTTTAATTTATTCAACTAGATTTTAGGTTTAATATAAGCAACATACCGTATGGTTGCTTGTTTCAGCGTTTCCCTTAACCAGTGGTTGAAGGTTACTCACGCATCGTATCTGCAAATGTGTTTTTATATAAACTTTATCAGTAATTATGAAATAAATGATTACTTGATAGTAATATGTTTTGAAAGTGGTTATAGCAGTTTAAGGTATAATGAATGATTATGAAATAATTAAAATAGTTACATAGTTGGCTACACGGTACGTTGCTTAGCGCTTTCAATTTGATGATTGTTTGTAACATGTAGCTGTTTACTTGGCCTTTCTAATTTATGGTGTTTAACTTTCACTGGTATCCTTGGGTTCCTTTTCTTGTTCGAGTTGTTTTTCGTAAGAAATACCTTTGCTACGCGTCTTTCCCTGAAATAATCAACAGTTAAAAACACGGAGCTAGAGTATTCCCTACGTATCGGACTTCTTTCCATCTTAGTCACATATTTCCGTATGGTCACTTGTGCTATCATATTTTCTTCTAATGGTGGGGGTTTCAGGTAGGGTATTTTTTGCGGATCACGCAATTAATTTTATTAGTCTTTTGGCGTTTTTCTTCCTGTTCAAGCTGTACTTTGTAAGAAATACCTTTACTACGCACGCTTCTCCCAAATAATCAACAGTTAAAAACACGGAGCTAGAGTATTCCCTACGTATCGGAACATATCCACGTATCTGTAACATTTTTGTCACAGTGATTCTTATGAAGGAAGGGGTAATGTAGGGTAATTCTTACAGGTCACTTTTCATAGAGGGATGAGTTGATTTTCTCATGAGAGTCCTATAGCCAACTCCCATGACCAATGGAACAAAACGCACCACAGGTCACCACAGTTGACCAACGGGTCCCCATGTTGTAAGGTTATTTCGCTTAATTGTGGTTTATAATTCTTTATTGTTCATCCTTCACATTTATAACTGGGTAGTAGCTTCTCATAGGCAGCCTGAGATCAATCTGGAGGAAGAGGGATAGTATATACTACTTCCACCCAATTGCCCAAGGCTTCCCACGACTGATGGTCCATCTATTTGTCAGTTATTTACCTTGCTATGTAGACACGACTCGTATCTGTATGGCTGTTTTTCATATAGAGCCAGGGCCAAATGGTAACGGATACGGGATGATTGAATACCACCTCTATTCCCCCATGGACACCGCCTCTCATGATTGAGGGTCCACTTGTCAAAGAAGTTTGACGGCTAGGCAGTTGTAGTGCTTATAGAGCGATTTCTTGTTGAATTTTGCTCAATGGCCGATCACTCAAGTTTCGATCAGCCATTGAATAAAATTTCGACACAAAATTTCGACACATTATTGACCTAAATTTCACGAAAAAGAATTCCGCCAGAATGAGTCTTCAGGTTCTACGGGGATTTGCCAAATCCGATCAGACGTTACAAAACCAAGTCCGCAACAGAGTTTACAACGCCCGTATCTCCCTCATTTAGTAACGTGTGTAATTTCTTAACAGAAGGTGAGAGTCAAGTATTCACACGGTGGGATAATATACACCATGCACATCCTTGGCTCTAACCTCCTATGCTTATGGGTTCATCCGTTTTCACTATCGTATATCGTATGGATATCTGAATTTTCCTCCTATACCATTTTCAGAGTATTTCGTGGGGTTGTTCGCTAATCATTATTTTATTTCGTGTTTTTTTTTTTAATTAGAATTGCCATTTATATTGAGCTTTTGTCAATTGTCGAAATAAAAAAAAAAAATTCGTTTGAAGTATGAGGGGTACCACTACTGTTTTTTAGCTAAAAGTATATTTCAAATTTTTGAGTGGGTCTTTTGAGGAGTTTTAAAATTGTATGAAATTTTTTTTTCACCGTCCGAAGTGTGAGGGGTACCACTACTGATTTTTAGCTAAAAGTATTTTTCACATGTTCTAATTGCTTTTTCGAGCTTGAGTTATTAAAGGAAGGGTTGCATTACATTATTGGCTAGAATAATCCAGTTAATGCGATAACCATCAATTAATTTGAAAAAGATCTTATACTTTACTTAGTATTTTGTGTGGGTATTCGATCCCCTAATTGGTAAATCCTTATATACAACCAATTTGGTTCTTTCTTAAGTATCGTTAGTTAACAAGGTGAATTCTCCCGTTTAACAATTTTTTTTAAGCGACTATGGTTATTTTGTACCTGTCAACGTGAACAATTGTTATTAGGTTGAAGTTTGAACATATGGACTTATCTTTTAAGGCTTCCAAAAATTAGGCTATTAAACTGTATCGCATCTTCCTTTACTGTCCTACTTTATTCAGCTTTGATTATCTTCTTTTACAATACCTACTGATTTTATTTTTTTCCGTTTGTAATTGATTAATTAAAGGGAGTTCATACATTTTATATCGCAGGCATTTCTTCCTTAATTGCTTATTCTCAAGTTCTTGCTTAGGTTGAATCGAGTGAGGAGTTTTTTTCGATGTTTACTCAAATAATATCTTTAGCATATGTTGGAATAAGCTCTTTATTTCAGCGTATTTTAGAATTATTTTAAATTGGTGGAATATAAAAGTTTGTTAGTCGAGATTAAGTCTTCCCTTATAAATGAGTTAAAAGAAAAACACATTCACCCTTAGGTGTTAACTCATTTTCCCTGTGGCAGAGTTATCGCCATGTGGCAGAGGTATTTATCATCAAGCGCGGTATTACCAGTAGTAATCAATGTTATACTTTGCATAAAGCTATAGGAATTCCCATGTTATTTGCGTACGGCCATAGGACCATGCTATTTGCGTACGGCCATAGGACCATGCTATTTGCTTGCAGGGGTTATTGACTTACCAAGGTCAACCAGACAGGTTTCTGGTGGGTGTAGTCTGGCTTGGTGTGTGTAGTCTGGTTTGGGGGGCCTAGGTTAGGTTGGTGTGAGTTGTGTGGGTTGGTGGGTATACTCTGGTTTGGTTTGTCTGGTTTGGTGGGTATAATTTGGTTTGATGGGTATGGTCTGGTTTTGTGGGTATAGTCTGGTTCGGTTTTTAAAAGAGAGTGAGTATTCCACTTTACTTTTTTGTTTTTGTTTGTTTTTGTTTTTTTAAATCAAAAACTAGAGATTGTCAAATTGCATATTTAGGAATTGTTTTGATTGACATTTTTGCAAAAAGGGATAAGTAATTCGCAAATTGGACACTATGAACGATATTAATTAATGTTTTGAATAATAGGAGTGTGACTGATTCTAATTAGTGATTGGATTGTATGAAGGTGGAGAAAAAAAGGATTAAACTGATTAACAGTTAAGGTAACCCCGAAGGGGTTGTTAACTCAGGTAATTTGTTATAAATTTGAAACAACATCAGTCTATGAAAAAGGCTAACGACGATAGATTGACGATGACATTGTGATTTGACCTAGCTTTACCTCTCCGATGTGGTCTGTATAATACACAAGTGATGTTTGAACAGTATTGTCAATTTAAAATAGGGTCTAACGTTTATAGGAAGATATTTCTAATGGTCCTATAGGAAGATATTTCTACCGGTCCTATAGGAAGACATTTCTACTGGTCCTATAGGAAGATATTTCTACCGGTCCTATAGAAGACATTTCTACCGGTCCTATAGGAAGACATTTCTACCGGTCCTAAAGGAAGACATTTCTACCGGTCCTATAGGAAGATATTTCTACCAGTCCTATAGGAAGACATTTCTACCGGTCCTATAGGAAGATATTTCTACCGGTCCTATAGGAAGACACTTCTACCGGTCCTATAGGAAGATATTTCTACCGGTCCTGTACGAAGACATTTCTACCGGTCCTATAGGAAGACATTTCTACCGGTCCTAAAGGAAAAAATTTCTACCGGTCCTATAGGTAAACATTTCTACGAGACGTATAAACCTTTTCAAAGAGAATGAGTATCCTCTCACATTTGACCACTGGTTCGATACGATCACCCCTGGGAAAAAATAAAATAAACATGCATCAGTGATCTTTCTTCTGGCAAAAAAAAAACAAAATTCCACATTTCTGCTGATAGGAACTTAAAAATTCTGCAGTAGGGTTTTCTGATATGCTGAATCTGATAGTGTGATTTTTTATTAAAGTTTTACGACTTTTAGAAGGTATTTCCCACTTTTTTCGAAAATTTGGCAAATTTTCTCAGGCGCCTAACTTTTGACGGGTATAACTAAACTTGGTGCAACTTATATATTTGAAATCAACACACAAATCAAATTCTTTTTGCTGTATCTTTTGGTATCAAAATTCCGTTTCTTAGAGTTTTGGTTACTATTGAGCTGGGTCGCTCCTTACTCTCTTTTGATAGTACTAAAGAACTTTCAACAGAGAACTTTCAAAACTTTAGATATCTCTTTTGAAAGTTCTAAAGAACTTTAGCGTAAAGAGTGGGGATTTTCCTTCATGGATAATTTCTCTTCTTCCATACAAAATCCCTCCATGGAAAGATGTTCCCACGTAAATTCCTCCCCCAACCCCCTCCCCATTCAGAAAAAGTCCGCCCTGAAAACATATGTATACTTCCCAATAACGAAAACTATATGTAAACAATGGGCAAAGTTCATAACTTGCAGCCCTTCCCCTGGAGACTGTGGGAGATTAAGTCATCCTCAATGACAGTTATTAGATATTTTGACTATGCTGAACAAAATGGCTTTCAAAAAATTTGGATCGTGTAACTTTGGGAAAAATTGATCATTGAATGGTGCATAGTTGCCCCCTTCAGTTTTTTCTTGGTCACTTAAACAGGGCACTAGAACTTTCAATTGTCGTTCAAATGAGTCCCTACTGTAGAGTGTCCGCTACTATCCTAAGCTTCTGCTGAAACTAGCTTCAAATATTGAACCTAAAAGATTCATATTACCATGGTTACGAAGTGTTTATAGAATTGGTGGTCTTTAAAAAGACCGTTGGGTACTTTAAAAAGGTAATGGGCGTGATGACTATTGTAAAAATTCATCATTGTTTGTCATCCACTCGGTGTGATTCCAATCTATATCACGGATTTGTTTGTTCTTCTTCTTCCTAGGAAATCTCACACACATATTTCGAGAAGGAATATCTATTGGTACCCATTTGCTAAGAAATCGAACCTCGTCCTCTGGGTTGTGTATCTTACTCGGAAATACCTCACAATTAAAATCTTCCAAGTTGAATAATGGTATATCTGATTTGCATTTGTCAATTAAAAGTTTGTCAGTGGGCACATTCTCTTTTGTGTACAGTCCTGTTACGCCAAAAAAAAACAGCATATCTCTCTAACTTCCTCTTGTACGTAGGATAAATCCTTCCCTTTGTTATAGGATGGAAGAATCATTCTATTATATAAACCTATTTTGTTTATAAAGTATAGTGTATTGCGCCAACTGTCTTCATTGCACTCATACATATTGTAGTTTATATACCAGTGGTAACAAGAGACTTCTTGATGATATGTAGTCAACAGTAGAAACGCACATTTAAAAATCACTCCATATGCCAATTTCTTCAAGCCAATGTACTCGCAATCAAAAACGCCATACATCCTTGAAGTTATATCGATAGAATGGATATTCAAACTGTTTAAAGTTCCAAATTGAAACTACATTTTATACTAAAGAAACTGAATATATTAACACCTAAACAAGACACACTGGTTTATATTTAATAAAAATTATTTTTATTATTAAGACCTCAGAATATTTATCTTCACGAATGACGAGTAACAATTTTCCTTAAATTAGAATATTAGATAGATATCACATGTAAACGAGAAACTGCCGGTGATTTAGACGTAATTTTCTCACACCTAGAAGAGACTCGCATCTCATTAGTCTAAATATACATGCTATTTCGATTTCATCTCATGACATATTTTTACATGTCAATTGCTAAAGAACTTTATTCATCTCAAACATAGAAATCAGACCTAGGTTTTTTAGATTTTCGTGGGTGTTTGTTTCCTGGAGTTTATTAATTGAGAAGTTAACTTTAATATTTCATGGTTTTGACGTGCCTGAAATCATGAATTAGAATAGTTAATAATTCATCCTTTTCTAACTGTAACAGAGTATATAAATTCATGTCTTACTGATATTTATGCTTCCTAAGCCTAGTAAATGTATTATTAATATTTCATAAGAAACATAAAAATTCGGTCAGTCCTGTTTTTATAAACAACATCAAACTGCTATGTATACCCTTCCTATACCATTAAGTTAAATATTAACTATTAAAGGCTATGAGCCTGAGAAAATTTGCCTGCTTTTCACTAAAGGGGGAAAACCCCCCTAAAAGACATACTATCTTAAAAGTCTCACCATCAGGTTCGGCATATCAGGAAACCTGACTGCAGAGGTTTCAAGCTCCTATCTGCAAAAATGTGGAATTTTTGTATTTTTTTTTTAGAAGAAAGATTACTTGTAGTTTTATTCCCAGGGGTGATTGTATCGACCTTATGTACTAAAATGTCGTAAGAGGACTCATTTGACTGGAAATTAAAAGTTCTAGTGCCATTTTTTAAGTGACAAAAAAGATTGGATGGTAACTACGCCGCCTCTCACGCCTCGGTTTTCCGAAACCGTGCGGTCAAAATTTTGAGATTGCCATTTTCTTCATCATTGTTGAAACGCCTAATAGCTATGTCTTTGGATATAACATGAAGCCGCCCTCCCCCCTAAAATCCCCAGGGGAAACGTCTTTAAGTTATGAAATTTGTCTATTCTTTACGCATAGTATTGGTTATTTGGAAGTATGTATACATTTTTTTTGTGGGGGGGGGGGAGGGAGGGATTTCTCCGTGGAGATGGGGCCAGATTTACTGGCATTATTTAGAAAACGATAATACAATAAATAAATAAAGTTTTTTTCAACTGAAAGTAAGGAGCAAAATTAAAACTTAAAACGAAGAGAATTATTACGTATACGAAGGGGATTTCCCTCTCATAACCTTGCTCTTTGCACTAAAGTTTGAATTTTGTTCCAATTCCTTAAGAACGACTCCTAAAACACAAGGTTCGTTTAATTAGAACAATAAGAAGCTATTTTAAAAGTACTAAGATTTTAGCGCAAAGAGTGAGGTGTTGAGGAGCGGTGCAATCTCGTTCATATACGTAATAATTTTCGTTTGTTTTAAGTTCTAATGTTGCTCCTTACTTTCAGTTGGAAAAATATGTTTTTTTTAATTAAATTGTTTTATGTAATGATTTCTTCAAATAATATCAAGAGAATTTGTTTTTACACTGCTCACAGTGTAGAATGTGCTACTAAAATTTTGTTTCAAAATATTTTTGGCCTAAACTTGTTTTGTGCATTGCGCGTTTATGTTTTAATATAGCATCGTTGGTCGATAAAAAGTGTTGATAATTGCTCCTTACTTTCAGTTGGAAAAATATGTTTTTTTAATTTAATTTTTATGTAAGGATTTCTTCTAATAATATCAAAAGGATTTGTTTTTACACTGCTCACAGAGTAGAATGTGCTACTCAAATTTTGTTTCAAAATATTTTTGGCCTAAACTTGTTTTGTGCATTGCGCGATTATGTTTTAGTAGAGCATCGTTGGTCGATAAAAAAGCGTTGATAATTGCTCCTTACTTTCAGTTGGAAAAATATGTTTTTTAATTTAATTTTTATGTAATGATTTCTTCAAATAATATCAAGAGGATTTGTTTTTAGACTGCTCACAGTGTAAAATGTGTTACTCAAATTTTGTTTCAAAATATTTTTGACCTAAACTTGTTTTGTGCATTGCGCGTTTATGTTTCAGTAGAGCATCATCGGTCGAAAAAAAAGTGTTGATAATTTTGTTGTATGGTTTCACATGTTATAAAACTGAACGTAAGGGCGCCACTAATGAAAATCTATAGCAGTCTAATATCTTTGAGCTACGTACCTTTTTGATTATTTTTATTCCGATGTTCCACACGGTATAAAATTGATTATATAAATTACTTTGTTAGACGGTTCCGTACGGTACAAATTAAACTTTTGACTAAATAAAAAAAAATCTTTGAAATGCAAACAAAGAGTGTTTGAAAGTTCCTTAGCCATCCGTGGCACAGTATAGGATACTTTAATCTTGAATTTAAACCTTTGCGACTTGAGTCAACTTTTTATTTTATTTATTTTTCAATGTTTACATTACGATTCACATCAGAATGAAGGCAGAGTGAAAAAGAGGCAACAAAAAATTTACAAAGGGACAAAGCTCCTCATTTTAGTTGCTAGTCTCTCGTTATTTTCATAATTTGTTTCTTTTTTTCACTTTGTTCATTGTAATTCCAATATCAAAATAGACTTTCATTTCTGTGTCGGAAAAATAAATACAATTTAAAGAGCCCTCTGCTAGATCTTAGACATCTGAAAGCACGTCTCAGAGCTCATGACGCTTCCCGTGAATCGACAGTAGCTTAGCCTTTCTGTCCTTGAGAATGGTCACTTAATTTGCAAGGGAATCTTTGCAGGGGGCCACTTTCTTAGAATGGGGTAGTTTTCATCTGGTTCATACAATTACTTAGGCTGGTGAACCCTGCAAATCGGAACTGATGTTGTAGGCAGCAGCAGCAAGAAAAAAAATAACCGTAAAGAAAATGGTTGCTTCAACTCAAGGCAAATATTATCATGTATTCACGTCAGATGGTTTTGTGGTGCAGTGAGTTGTTACTAGTAGTAGTACTTTCGTGTTTTTTGCAAACCATTCATACTATACCTTAAATGTATTCAGAAGTATCCTTGATAAAACATAGTCGTGACTACATCAAATGGTTTTGTAGTGCAGTGAGTTGTTACTAGTAGTAGTATTTTCGTGTTTTCTGCAAGTCATTCATACTAGACCTTAAATGCATTCAGATATTTTCTCGATAAAACATAGCCTTGACTACATCAGTTGGTTTTGTGGTGCAGTGAGTTGTTACTAGTAGTAGTACTTTCGTGTTTTTTGCAAGTCATTCATACTAGACCTTAAATGCATTCAGATATTTTCTTGATAAAAAATAGCCGTGACTACCTCAGATGGTTTTGTGGTGCAGTGAGTTGTTACTAGTAGTAGTACTTTCGTGTTTTTTGCAAGCCGTTCATACTATACCTTAAATGTATTCAGAAGTTTCCTTGATAAAACATAGCCGTGACTACCTCAGTGAGGTTTTGTGGTGCAGTGAGATGTTACTAGTAGTAGTACTTTCATATTTTTTGCAAGCCATTCATACTAGACCTTAAATGCATTCAGATATTTTCTTGATAAAACATAGCCGTGACTACTTCAGATGGTTTTGTAGTGCAATGAGTTGTTACTAGTAGTAATACTTTCGTGTTTTTTTGCAAGCCTTTCATACTATACCTTAAATGCATTCAGATATTTTCTTGATAAAACAAAGCCTTGACTACCTCAGATGGTTTTGTGATGCAGTGAGTTGTTCCTAGTAGTAGTACTGTCGTGTTTTTTTGCAAGCCATTCATACTAGACCTTAAATTAATTCATATATTTTCTTGATAAAAAATAGCCGTGACTACTTCAGATGGTTTTGTAGAGCAATGAGTTGTTACTAGTAGTAGTACTTTCGTGTTTTTTGCAAGTCATTCATACTATAACTTAAATGCATTCAGATATTTCATTGATAAAAAATTGCCTTGACTACCTCGGATGGTTTTGTGTTGCAGTAAATTGTTACTAGTAGTAGAATTTTCGTGTTTTTTTTGCAAGCCATTCATACTATATCTTAAATGCATTCAGATATTTCCTTGATAAAAAAATAGCCGTGACTACCTCAGATGGTTTTGTGGTGCAGTGAGTTGTTACTAGTAGTAGTACTTTCGTGTTTTTTTTTTCAAGCCATTCATACTAGACCTTAAATGTATTCAGATATTTTATTGATAAAACATAGCCGTGACTACTTCAGATGGTTTTGTAGTGCAGTGAGTTGTTACTAGTAGTAGTACTTTCGTGTTATTTGCAAGCCATTCATACTATACCTTAAATGTATTCAGATTTCATTCAAGAAATTATGAAAAAATTGTAAGTAAGTAACAATGTGTCAGTGTGTGTGTGTGCAAGGCAGAGTAATTTCCTCACAAATTCCACTATTTAATGCCCTCCCCCTCCACCCCACCGCAGTGGCCCCCGTGGCGTTCCCCGCCCCCCATGTTTGCTAGAACTTTTTAAGAATGACCCTTGAATCACAAAAACCTTTTAATTAGAATAAATAGCTCTTTAAAAAATACTTTAAACGCTTTAGCATAAAGAACGAGGTATTAACTAGGAGGGTGAACACCACCGATGTCTCTGATTGACTCCTAAAAAATGATAATTTCCACTATTTAATGCCCCCCCTCCGGCCAAACTCTTTCTTGAAGTCACCTCTTGTAAAGACATTGAGTGTACACCACTACGGTGCATACATAGTGAGAGAGACATGCAAAGCCGACATAGCTTTATTTCATTTTTGTAAGGTTAATTTAGACGAAGTTACGTGCGCGCACGTAACCTCGTCTAAATTAACCTTTACAAAAATGAAATAAAGCTATATTTATTCTAATTAAAAGGTTTTTGTGATTCAGGGGTCATTCTTAAAGAATTCTAGCAAACAATGGGGGCGGGGAACGCCTCGAAGGGCCACTGCGGTGGAGTGGAGGGGGGGAGCATTAAATAGTGGAATTTGTGAGGAAATTGCTCTGCCTTGCACACACACATACTGACAAATTGTTACTTACTTACAATTTTTTCATAATTTCTTGAATGAAATCTGAATGCATTTAAGGTATAGTATGAATGGCTTGCAAAAAACACGAAAGTACTAGAACTAGTAACAACTCACTACACTACAAAACCATCTGAAGTAGTCATGGCTATGTTTTATCAAGAAAATATCTGAATGCATTTAAGGTCTAGTATGAATGGCTTGCAAAAAAAACACGAAAGTACTACTACTAGGAACAACTCACTGCATCACAAAACCATCTGATGTAGTCACGGTTTTTTTTTATCAAGGAAATATCTGAATGCATTTAAGGTATAGTATGAATGGCTTGCAAAAAAACACGAAAATTCTACTACTAGTAACAATTCACTGCACCACAAAACCATCTGAGGTAGTCAAGGCTATTTTTTATCAAGGAAATATCTGAATGCATTTAAGGTATAGTATGAATTACTTGCAAATAATACGAAAGTACTACTGCTAGTAATAACTCACTGCACTACAAAACCATCTGAAGTAGTCACGGCTATGTTTTATCAAGAAAATATCTGAATGCATTTAAGGTTAGTATGAATGGCTTGCAAAAAACACGAAATTACTACTACTAGTAACAACTCACTGCACCACAAAACCATCTGAGGTAGTAGCGGTTATTTTTTATCAATTAAACTTCTGAATAATCTTATGGTATTGTATTAATATCTTGCAAAAACACAAAAGTACTAATACTAGTATAAACTAGCTACACCAAAAAACCAACTGAGGTAGTAAAGGCTATATTATATAAAGAAAATATCTGAATTCAATTAAGGTATAGTATGAATGGCTTGCAAAAAATTTGAAAGTACTACTACTAGTAACAACTCACTGCACCACAAAACCATCTGAAGCAGTCACGGCTATGTTTTATTAAGGAAACTTCTGAATACATTTAACGTATAGTATGAATGGCTTGCAAAAAGCACGAAATTCTACTACTAGTAACAACTCAATGCCATACAAAAACATCTTATGTAGTCACGGATATTTTTTATCAATAAAATGTCTGAATACATTTAAGGTCTAGTATGAACAGATTGCAAAAAAAACGAAAGTACTACTACTAGTAACAACTCACTGCACCACAAAACCATCTGAGGTAGTCACGGCTATGTTTTATAAAGGAAACTTCTGAATACTTTTAAGGTATAGTATGAATGGCTTGCAAAAAACACGAAAGTACTACTACTAGTATCAACTCACTGCACTACAAAACCATCTAATGTAGTCAATGCTATGTTTTATCAAGAAAATATCAGGATGCATTTAAGGTCTAGCATGAATGACTTGCAAAAAACACGAAAGTACTACTACTAGTAACAACTCACTGCACTACAAAACCATCTGATGTAGTCACGACTATGTTTTGTCAAGGAAACTTTTGAATACATTTAAGGTATAGTATGAATGGTTTGCAAAAAACACGAAAGTACTACTACTAGTAACAACTCACTGCACCACAAAACCATCTGAGGTGAATACATGATAATATTTGCCTTGAGTTGAAGAAACCATTTTCTTTACGGTTATTTTTTTTCTTGCTGCTGCTGCCTACAATGTCAGTTCCCATTTGCAGGGTTCACCAGCCTAAGCAATTGCATAAACCAGATGAAAACTACTCCATTCTAAGAAAGTGGCCCTCTGCAAAGATTCCCTTGCGAATTAAGTGACCATTCTCAAGGACAGAAAGGCTGAGCTACTGTCGATTCACGGGAAGCGTCATGAGCTCTGAGACGTGCTTTCAGATGTCTAAGATCTAGCAGAGCCGGCTCTTTAGATTGTATTTATTTTTCCGACACAGAAATGAAAGTCTATTTTGATATTGGAATTACAATGAACAAAGTGAAAAAAAAAGAAAAAAATTATGAAAATAAAGAGAGACTAGCAACTAAAATGAGGAGCTTTGTCCCTTTGTAAATTTTTTGTTGCCTCTTTTTCACTCTGCCTTCATTCTGATGTGAATCGTAATGTAAAACATTGCGAAAATAAATAAAATCAAAAGTTAACTCAAGTCGCAAAGGTTTAAATTCAAGATTAAAGTATCCTATACTGTGCCACGGATGGCTAAGGAATTTTCAAACGCTCTTTGTTTGCATTTCAAAGATTTTTTTTTATTTAGTCAAAAGTTTAATTTATACCGTACGGAACCGTCTAACAAAGTAATTTATATAATCAATTTTATACCGTGTGGAACATCGGAATAAAAATAATCTAAAAGGCACGTAGCTCAAAGATATTAGACTACTATAGATGCTCATTAGTGGCGCCCTTATGTTTAGTTTTATAACATGTGAAACCATACAAAAAAATTATCAACACTTTTTTTTCGATTGATGATGCTCTACTAAAATATAAATGCGCAATGCAAAAAACAAGTTTAGGCCAAAAATATTTTGAAACAAAATTTGAGTAACACATTTTACACTGTGAGCAGTGTAAAAACAAATCCTCTTGATATTATTTGAAGAAATCATTACATAAAAATTAAATTAAAAAAATATATTTTTCCAACTGAAAGTAAGGAGCAATTATCAACACTTTTTTATCGACCAACGATGCTCTACTAAAACATGAACGCGCAATGCACAAAACAAGTTTAGGCCAAAAATATTTTGAAACAAAATTTTAGTAACACATTCAACACTGTGAGCAGTGTAAAAACAAATCCTTTTGATATTATTTGAAGAAATCATTACATAAAAAATTAAATTAAAAAAATACATATTTTTCCAACTGAAAGTAAGGAGCAGCATTAGAACTTAAAACAAACGAAAATTATTACTTATATGAACGAGATTGCACCGCTCCTCAACACCTCACTCTTTGAGCTAAAATCTTAGTACTTTTAAAAGAGCTTCTTATTGTTCTAATTAAACGAACCTTGTGTTTTAGGAGTCGTTCTTAAGGAATTGGAACAAAATTCAAACTGTAGGGTAAAGAGCGAGGTTATGAGAGGGAAATCCCCTTCGTATACGTAATAATTCTCTTCGTTTTAAGTTTTAATTTTGCTCCTTACTTTCAGTTGAAATTTTTTTTTTATTTATTGTATTATCGTTTTCTAAATAACGCCAGTAAATCTGGCCCCACCTCCACGGAGAAATCCCCCCCTCCCCCCCCCCCCCAAAAAAAAATGTATACATACTTCCAAAACACCAATACTCTGCGTAAAGAACAGACGAATTTCATAATTTAAAGACGTTTCCCCTGGGGATGTGAGGGGGGAGGGGGGTTTCATGTTATATCCAAAGACATAGCTATTAGGCGTTTCAACAATGTTGAAGAAAATGGCAATCTCAAAATTTTGACCGCACGATTTCGGAAAAAAGAGGCGTGAGAGGCGGTGTATATACCATCCAATCTTTTTGGTCACATAAAAAATGGCACTAGAACTTTTAATTTCCAGTCAAATGAGTCCTCTTACGATATTTTAGTACCACTAGGTCGATACGATCACCCCTGGGAATAAAACTACAAGTAATCTTTCTTCTAAAAAAAGACAAAAATTCCACATTTTTGCAGATAGGAGCTTGAAACCTCTGCAGTCAGGTTTCCTGATATGCCGAACCTGGTGGTGTGACTTTTAAGATAGTATAACTTTTAGGGGGGTTTTTCCCCTTTAGCAAAAAGCGGGCAAATTTTCTCAGGCTCATAGCCTTTAATAGTTAACATTTAACTTAATGGTATAGGAAGGGTATACATAGCAGTTTGATGCAGTTTATAAAAACAAGACTGACCGATTTTTTATGTATCTTATGAAATATTAATAATGCGTTTACTAGGCTTAGGAAGAATAAATAGCAGTAAGACATGAATTTATATACTCTAATACAGTTAGAAAAGGACGAATTATTAACTATTCTAATTCATGATTTCAGGCACGTCAAAACCACGAAATATTAAAGTTAACATCTCAATTAATAAACTCCAGGAAACAAACACCCACGAAAATCTAAAAAACCTAGGTCTGATTTCTATGTTTGAGATGAATAAAGTTCTTTAGCAATTGACATGTAAAAATATGTCATGAGATGAAATCGAATTAGCATGTATATTGAGACTAATGAGATGCGAGTCTCTTCTAGGTGTGAGAAAATTACGTCTAAATCACCGGAAGCTTCTCGTTTACGTGTGTTATCTATCTAATATTCTAATTTAAGGAAAATTGTTACTCGTCATTCGTGAAGATAAATATTCTGAGGTCTTAATAATAAAAATAATTTTTATTAAATATAAACCAGTGTGTCTTGTTTAGGTGTTAATATATTCAGTTTCTTTAATATAAAATGTAGTTTCAATTTGGAACTTTAAACAGTTTGAATATCCATTCTATCGATATAACTTCAAGGATGTATGGCGTTTTTGATTGCGAGTACATTGGCTTGAAGAAATCGGCGTGTGGATTGATTTTTGAATGTGCGTTTCTACTGTTGACTACAGATCATCAAGAAGTCTCTTGTTACCACTGGTATATAAACTGCAATATGTATGAGTACAATGAAGACAGGTTGCGCAATAAACTATACTTTATAAACAAAATAGGTTTATAGAATAGAATGATTCTTCCATCTTATAACAAAGGGAAGGATTTATCCTACGTACAAGAGGAAGTTAGAGAGATATGCTGTTTTTTTGGCGTAACAGCACTGTACTCAAAAGGGAATGTGCCCACTGGTAACCTTTTAATCGACAAATGCAAATCAGATATACCATTATTCAACTTGGAAGATTTTAATTGTGAGGTATTTCCGAGTAAGATACACAACCCAGAGGACGAGGTTCGATTTTTTAGCAAATGGGTACCACTAGATATTCCTTCTCGAAATATGTGTGTGAGATTTCCTAGGAAGAAGAAGAACAAAAAATCCGTGATATAGATTGGAATCACACAGAGTGGATGACAAACGATGATGAATTTTTACAATAGTCATTACACCCATGACTACCCAACGGTCTTTTTAAAGACCACCAATTCTATAAACACTTCGTAACCATAGTAATATGAATCTTTTAGGTTCAATATTTTAAGCTAGTTTCAGCAGAAGCTTAGGATAGTAGCGGACACCCTACTATAGGGACTCATTTGAACGACAATTAAAAGTTCTAGTGCCCTGTTTCATTGACCAAAAAAACTTAAGGGGGCAACTATGCACCATTCAATTATCAATTTTTCCCAAAGTTACACGATCCAAATTTTTAGAAAGCCATTTTGTTCAGCATAGTCGAAATATCTAATAACTATGTCATTGAGGATGACTTAATCTCCCACAGTCTCCAGGGGAAGGGCTGCAAGTTATGAACTTTGCCCATTGTTTACATATAGTTTTCATTATTGGGAAGTATATAGATGTTTTCAGGGTGGACTTTTTCTGTTAGGGGTGGGGGTTGGGGGAGGAATTTACGTGGGAACATCTTTCCATGGAGGGATTTTGTATGGAAGAAGGGAAATTGTCCAAGAAGGAAAATCCCCACTCTTTACGCTAAATTTCTTTAGAAATTTCAAAAGAGATATCTAAAGTTTTGAAAGTTCTCTGTTGAAAGTTCTTTAGTACTATCAAAAGAGAGTAAGGAGCGACCCAGCTCAATAGTAACCAAAACTCTAAAAACGGAATTTTGATACCAAAAGATACAGCAAAAAGAATTTGATTTGTGTGTTGATTTCAAATACATAAGTTGCACCAAGTTTAGTTATACCCGTCAAAAGTTAGGCACCT
This sequence comes from Artemia sp. Qi Xiang Cuo, assembly GCF_049724085.1. Lineage (NCBI taxonomy): Eukaryota > Metazoa > Arthropoda > Branchiopoda > Anostraca > Artemiidae > Artemia > Artemia sp. Qi Xiang Cuo. The sequence goes on from NC_142805.1 coordinate 45,150,732, forward strand.
GAGAAAATTTGCCAAATTTTTCAAAAAAGTGGGAAATACCCTCTAAAAGTCGTAAAACATTAATTAAAAAATCACAATATCAGATTAAGCATATCAGAGAACCCTACTGCAGAAGTTTTAAGTTCCTATCTGCAAAAATATGGAATTTTGTTTTTTTTGCCAGAAGAAAGATCACTGATGCGTGTTTATTTTATTTTTTTTTCCCAGGGGTGATCGTATCGAACCAGTGGTTAAATGTGAGAGGATACTCACTCTCTTTGAAAAGGTGTATATGTCTCGTAGAAATGTTTACCTATAGGACAGGTAGAAATGTCTTCCTATAGGACCAGTAGAAATGTCTTCCTCTAGGACCGGTAGAAATGTCTTCCTACAGGACCGGTAGAAATATCTTCCTATAGGACCGGTAGAAATGTCTTCCTATAGGACCGGTAGAAATGTCTTCCTGTAGGACCGGTAGAAATGTCTTCCTATAGGACAGGTAGAAATATCTTACTATAGGACCGGTAGAAATGTCTTCCTATAGGACCGGTAGAAATGTCTTCCTATAGGACCGGTAGAAATGTCTTCCTATAGGACCGGTAGAAATATATTCCTATAAACGTTAGACCCTATTTTAAATTGACAATACTGTTTAAACATCACTTTTGTGTATTATACAGACCACATCAGAGAGGTAAAGCTAGGTCAACTCACAATGTCATTCTATTGTCGTTAGCCATTTTCATAGACTGATGTTGTTTCAAATTTATAACAAATTACCTGAGTTAACAACCCCTTCGGGGTTACCTTAACTGTTAATCAGTTTAATCCTTTTTTCCTCCACCTTCATACAATCCAATAATTAATTAGAATCATTCACACTCCTATTATTCTAAACATTAATTAATATCGTTCATAGTGTCCAATTTGCGAATTCCTTATCCCTTTTTGCAAAAATGTCAATCAAAACAATTCCTAAATATGCAATTTGACAATCTCTAGTTTTCAATTTAAAAAAAACAAAAACAAACAAAAACAAAAAAGTAAAGTGGAATACTCACTCTCTTTTAAAAACCAAAGCTGACTCACTCCACAAAACAAGACTCTACACACAACTCAAGGCTATAATCACCAAACATGAATTTAACCACCAAACCAGACTATACCCAACAAACCAGACTATACCCACACAACTTGACTATACCCAAAAAGCAAGCCTCTGACCCCCAAAAACGCGTACATCTACCAAAAACCTGTCTGGTTGACCTTGGTAAGTCAATAACCCCTGCAAGCAAATAGCATTGTCCTTTGGCCGTAGGCAAATAGCATGGTCCTATGGCCGTACGCAAATAACATGGAAATTCCTATAGCTTTATGCAAAGTATAACATTGATTACTACTATTACCTAAAAGTTTTGTAGTTTTTCATAAGGCATATAAATTTAATTCTCTTGTATTTCCTAAATGAAAATTAAAGTATATTTACGTTTTTTAGTGAACTCATTGGCTGGTTGAAATTAGTTTAACCTAATTTGTATGTAATACTTTACCACAAGATATAATTTTTTGCTATAAAGGATTAAATATATTAATTGCGACTAAAAAAAATGGGAATCAAATCGAAACGCGTTGTCTAAAACTTGTTTGTTTCAAATTTTTCTGAAAGCAAAATAATTACGCACAAGGAATTGTCTTAAATGACGGTTTTCTAATATCATAAGGTAAAGTAGTTTTAATCATAACCCTACTGGGTTGTTGTAGGGCACGTCGCGTCCCTATATTGGGGGCAAATAGACAGAAAACAGAGCATTGGCCCGATTTTCTCTTCAAATTGCGCGAATAGTTGCGTTCAGTCGAGGTTTTTTTTTCCTTATTTGGTCAATGTTTACTACGTCCCAACATTTTGCTTCTCTGGCAGAGATTATGCCACATGGCAGAGGTTCGACATTACCTAAAACTTTGCAGGGATCTGTTTGTGCTTTTTGAATGGGAGTTTTGTCTAAGATATGGGAACTTATCTACTCTATATTATTTTAATATACGTTCTCTTTAAGGGTATTTCTCATATTTTTGGGCGATTTTCAATATCGATATTGATATATTGATATATCAGAGCAAATATCGATATTGAATATCGAAACAAAAATGTCGATATCCAAAACGATATTTGAGCATATTTGATTATTTTCGGCCTTTTCTGCTACTGGTAAACGTCCTGCAGAAAAGATCCAACATAGAAAATTATTTGGGAAATGGGCGAGAAGAAGAACAATGATGTATTTAATCCATTGACTCATACATGCTGATACACAGCATACTTACCTGTATCCATAAGTTGGTATAGCCTGTTCTCAAACTCAAAATACGTTTAGTCAGGAGGACTTCCAAATGTCGCTGAGAACCTCCAAAAGGCCTTGGCTGTATTAATGCCTTCTATGCTGATAGGCCTTACTCGTGTGAAAGAAAATTGGCTTTCTGTACGGAACCTAAATATATAAAATTCATTCAGTTTATTGTTCCCATAAGAAGGTACGAGCCTGAGAAAATTTACGTGATTTTGGGAAAGGGGAGAAACCCCCCAAAAAGTAAAAGAATCTTAAAGAAAAGCGTACCATCAGATTCAGTATATCATGGAACCCAACTTGTAAAGATTTTAAACGCCCGTTAGCGTAAATTTAGAATTTTGTACTTTTTGTCAGGAATAAAATCTCTGAGACAGTTTTATATATTTCTATATCTTTTGCAAGGCTGATTGGATCAATTCAAAGACCCAAAAATGCTGGAAAAGTGCTACTTCGAAAGATACGCACAGCTTTAGTTCTCTTTTAAGGTGACCCGAGATATTGGAGAGCCACTAGCCCCCCTCCCACACTCTTTTTCCCTGAAAACACCCGATTCCAATTTTGAAATATTCATTTTGTTCACCATAGCTGAAAGATCGAAAAAGTGGTCCTCCGGAGAGAACCTGTCTCCTCGCAACCTGAGGAAAGGGCTTTAAGTTATGAATTTGCCTATTGTTTACGTATATTATTTTTATTTGTAAGTAAACAGGCTGATTCGGGGAGGGGAAAGTGTCGGTGGGGGGATTTTCCACAGGTAGAATTTCCCATGGGCAGGGAAGTTTCCGGGGCTAACTAACAAGGGGGAATTTTACACCGGAGAATTTGTCATAACTCCTATACGAAATTCATCCTAATATTTCTCTGCCGATTCAGTTTTTAATCTAGAGATGTTCCGAGGAAATTGTTATGATCCCCCCATAGTAGCTGGGGGAAGGGCTATAAGTTATGTATTTTTTCTGTTGTTTACATATAGTTTCTGTTATTTGGAAGTAAACAGATGTTTTTAGGGAGGGAAATTTTGCGCAATGGGATTTTCCATGGGCAGGGAAGTTTCCAAAAATGGACTTATAAGGGGAAATATTACAGAGGAGAATTTGCCAGAACTCTTTTATCAAATTTATTTTACTTTCTCTTTGCCGATTCAATTTAACATCTAGAGATGTTCCGGGACTCTTATCCAGGGTAAATTTTGAGAGAGGTTAAAATTGCCTGAGAGATTTTTTTGTGGGGAGGGAGTTTCCAAGGGGGAAATTTTCCATGGGAAAGTTTTCAGTGGGAGCACTTCTTCGTGGTGGAATTTTTCGCAGGAGATATTCTCCATGTGGGAATTTTTCGCGGGAGAAATTCTTCATCAGAGGATTTTCCGTGGAAGAAACTTTCCATTCGGAGGATGGGATTTCGATGAAAAATTTCCTGTTGAAGGAGTTTTTCGGCATGATTTGAAAAAGATCAAAAATTAACTGAAAGACATGTCTTTTTTTTTCAAATGGAAATAGGCGTAAGAGAAATTTCTAGGCGAAATTGTCCACAAGAAAATATCTGGGTGGAATTTTCAGCAGGGACGGATTTGTAGTGATGATTTCCTGGTATTAAATGAAAACAACAAAAAATTAAATAAAAAAAAAAAATTTCAACGGAAACCAGGAAGACATATTGAAACTTGAAACAAAAAGAAATCCTACCGTATGCGAGGGGAGTTACCCCCTCCTTTAAAGAGTTCCAATTATTTAAAAACAACTCCTGAAACACAAGGGCTATTTAATTAGAATAAGAAGCTTGTTTTTAAAATACTAGAAAAAACGTATATGAAGGGCATCCCTCTCATACACGGAATAATTTCTGTTCATTTTAAGTTTTAATGCTGAACCATACTTTCAGTTAAAAAAAACCTGTTTTTTTTTTATTTAATCACTGAAAGGTAGAACAAATGCTCAGGGAAAAACATTGACATGTTGCTGAGTTTGAATAGCCAAAAGTAGTCAGTAGGTCATCTTTCTTTACCCTGAGCCCGAGTAATTTCAAGTCTAGATTTCTATGATATTCACTCTTGTAATCGAAGTTTGTTTTTATTGCTTGATTTTCTATTATTCAAAGTTTAAAAAAATAGTGCAAAATACACTTTTTTCATAATTGTTCGTATATTTTTATCAGCTTGTACACACTCGAGAGTTTGGATCTACAGGTACGGGGTAAAAACAACTGCTCTGCTTACGAAATAGATAAGATAAAATAATAACAATAATACGATAATATATATTGAATCTATAATATGCGTACCATTCAGAATCAGGGATAGCAGATGCGGATAAAGAATCATCGCTTTTAGAGGACAGAAAACGACAATGGAGAGAAGGATTAATTTTGGCCCGTGTAGATTCGATATCAATCATCTTTTTTCATATGTAAAAAAAATCATCATATAAAATCATCAATCATATATATAATTTGGGCTGTATATTTGCACACTAGGGGGATGGTGGGGTGGGGTTAAGTATAGCGGGGCTGCATGCAATAAGTAACCTAACCTAAATAAACCAAAATAACAACTAAATATTTATTAAAACATAGCTGCAATGTAGTTTTCCACTGAATCGAAGCTAATTGTCTCCGTATACAAACAGCAATAAACCGGTGGTTGTGTGATTTTATAGATTCAGATTCTCGAGTGTGTAGTGGCTAACAGATAAGTACCCAATTTTTTTAACTTTGCAAAGCCAAGACTTAATCTGATTAATCTGAATAAAAACGGATCAGAAATATCGAAATCGATATATCGATTATCGAATATCGAAAGTAAAAATATCGATATTTCGATATATCGTTTGATCAAATTATCGCCCAACACTAATTTCTCATGCTGAAACAGGGTTTTTCAAGCATTTTTCTGAATGACAATAACTTTGAAATTTGGGTCGTTTTTTATTGCTTTACGGGATCAAGATTCTGTTCACCGATTTGTATTTTTTATGGTTTCCACTTTCGTTTGATTAAATTAAGGATTACCCTTGACTCATACATACTTTATATAAATGTTTGGTATTATCTTAGTAACTTCAGTTCAAATACGTATGTGTCCCAGTGAATACATACTTTTAGAACTCTTAAATGATATGAATTTCATAAAACTTGACTTAAAGAATATGTTTTTAATTAGTTTATTTTACAAGTCTTGGTTGTAGGATAAGTTCGGCAAGGATCTTAGGTTGGACCCGTTTACAAGGTTAGTGAGAATTATTAAATACCGCTTCCTCCTTATATAAGCGTTTGTGAATTACGATAATTTTATAGGGTTTTCTTTTTTTTTGTGAGAATCTATAGAAATTGGAATTGGCTTTTTTTGCAATGACTCGTGAATTAGGCCAAAACCGCAGCTATATTTCTACAAGCATAATGACGTAGTTTACTTTCAAAAGTTCCCTGTTAATGAAATGGTTTTGTTTGTTACATTAATTTTTAACGGACTTTTTTTTCTTCAGGTCTATTATTTATTGTCTGACTGTTAAAGCAGAACGATATTTGCTATCCTTTAGGAGACATTAGCCTAGTTTTATACGTTGGTATCATTTCAAATTTTATACCTAATTCTTTTATCTACGATATACCATATTTTGGGATTTCAATTATTGGCTTTATTCTTTTACCCCTTCTGGTGAGCTATTTTAGTAAACTTCTTGCATTACATATATATATATATATATATATATATATATATATATATATATATATATATATATATATATATATATATATATATATATATATGCGACTGATGCTGGATAATCTTATCCAAGGCGAAGTTTGCATTGGCTTTACAGGTTTGTGATTATTTAATTGCGTTACGAATCCTTTCCATAGTTAAGGAATTGTTTAACCTGGGAAGGAGGTTTATTTTGTAATGCTTATCGATACGAGTTGTTTTCTCGTACTTAATTACGCGGTATATTTCCGTACCCTGTGATTCGTTTTAAAATACTTTTGGTTTAATTCGCCGCTGCAGTTGTTAGGCTGTTTTTGCTAACGATGATAAGATTAATGGTTTAGCTAGCTAGGCGTTGGTTGTAAATTTAGTTTATGGTACAACAATTTGTGATAGCAAACATATTTTTCCTATAGAGGGCCATCAAAAGTTGAAAAAAAGGTTGATCAATATGTGTCTTTTTTCTTACTTTGGTTTTGTTTTATTCGTGACTTTCAGATGCGATATTTTGAAATTATGTCAACTAATTTCATGTTTTTTTTTACTTATGGGAGGTATCTAATTTTGTCTCTTAAGATTATCTAAACTGCGTGAGTGACACGCGACTAGTCCTAGGTTACGTGGACAATACGTCGAAACGATTCCACTTAGTGTGGTTGCCACATTTATCTTACAAGATATGTGTACTAAATTTGAATTTTGGCACTTAAGAAATTCATTAAACTGAAAGTATTACGAGACTGAGACCGTGAAACCGCCATTTTCGGGTCTTCTCATGCCCTGCTCATATTGTACTGTCCAAGAGGTTTTGTTTATGTTTACGAACCTATCTTTTGTTTAGAATTACATCGTATTATTATGGGTTGACACATACGTACAAAGAATATTGTTATAAATTCTATAATTTAGATATATTTTTAACGTTAAGGGTTATTGATTTTTTTGCTTTGCGTCAATTTTCTAGCGCTTATTTTTCTGTTGAAACAAAATGTTACAATCATCTTATGTATTTTGAATTATGACACGTCAAGAAAATAATCGAAATATAATCAATTATCAATACATATGCAATAGTATATGGAAGATATCACTATTTGAGACCGAACGACATTTTCCAATCATCTTATGTTCATATGGGCCAATTTTTCGCCATTAGGTTTAGCGTTTTCTTTTCCTTTTTTTTTGTTATTCAAGGATCATTTTATCATGTTGATTAATTTATTCTTATGATATTAGTTTTTAAGTAAAAGGACTGTTCGTTATAAGAATCTACTTAGCTTAGATTAAACTACGGTATACGGGTTAATCATTCTTATTATAAGCAACTAATAAGGGAAAGTGTTTTTTAATTCGTAACTGCTTCCTTAGGTAGCTGGACAGTCATGAATCTTCGTTACTTGGACAGTGTTTGGAAGTTACGGGCCTTGATTTACTATCGTATCGACGTTTTAGATGGGGTCAATTTGGGATGGATATTAAATGCCATTTATAGGGGTTTATTATTTTGTTGACTTTTATTTGAAGGAATACTTCTAATTACGATATGCACGGAAGCCCTTTTTGAATATTATTGTGATAATTGGTTGCTAAGAATTAGCATTTTACATAGAGATTTTGCATAAGAATTAGCATTTATATAAGTTGCCTAATTGCATGGACAGCTTATATCTCTTATATAAGTGATATCAATTTGGTAACAATCGCGAAAGGGGATTTTTGTTTTCGCTTGGTGATTTGCAGGAGTCTTTAGAGAATTAAGTTTATTTTGAACGTCAAAGAATACCTTCGGTTCCCATTGGCTGTTTTTAATTTTTTTTTTTTTTCTAAATTGGATGATTTTGTTGATAATTAAATCTTTTCGTTATCACATATCTTATATATGGACGAATGATCCCTGTACATTATCGAATAATTCTACTTGCGATTAATTACAACTGGGGAGAAATTTTTTGCGAAATTTTTGAGCTTACCTACGTGTGTATGGATAAAGTTTTTATTAAGGAACGTTGTATAATTAGTTTGCAGATAGGAGCTTGAAACATCTGCAGTCAGGTTTCCTGATATGCCGAGCCTGATGGTGTGACTTTTAAGATAGTATAACTTTTAGGGGGGTTTTCCCCCTTTAGCGAAAAGCAGGCAAATTTTCTCAGGCTCATAGCCTTTAATAGTTAAAATTTAACTTAATGGTAGAGGAAGGGTATACATAGCAATTTGATATTATTATAACGTTGTATAATTAGTTCGGTAAAAACTGGTACATATTTATTTTGCCGAATATGTACTATAGGTTGTTGAGTATTCTATAAATTTCACAGCGAGTTAGGGTTGTTACATCCGGTCAGGTTTTTTGTGACCAAAATTGAACTTCTCTAATAGTTATTAAGGGAATATAATTTTTGGTGATCTTAGAGTTAAAGGTTTTATGAGTCTTGTTATGAGAAGCGGTAATTAAATATTTAGGTAACTGATTCTGCGTTTTGTATGTATTACTATGGTGCTAATAATAATAATGAAATATTCCTAGGATAAGATTGTACTTGGACCTATCGTCTAAACGTGTAATCGAGGTTTCTAATGCCGTATTATCAAAGATACCAGGTTATGTCTTATGGTGGACGTGAATCGTCACCATGTGGCCTGAATCGCCCCAGTTATCACCGTGAATTACGATAAACCTCCATCAAAGAACACAGTTAATACATTCTGGAATTCCGTACTTCATTAAAATTAAAAAAGATTTGAGTTATCGTGGTTTGGGTTTATGGATTGATATAAAATCGAACCCAGCACACGGAATTGATATTCGTGCACTGAATTCAATTAAATGCCAAGCGATCTCCAGTGACTCTTTCATTCACCTATTTCGGGCGTTGCCTGGAACAGGCAAGGTTAGGTTTGCTGTCTACCGCACTTTCTCCTTTGTGACTGAATTTGTAATACATTTTTTTTTAATTAAGGAAATACTATATTCTGGCTGGCAGAAATATATTTAATCTAGTTTAACGAGATCTCGCTCGTATTACAAGTTTGTTCATTATATCTTGTCGCTATACGTTATATCCTATAAGGCGCATCCACTTTGCTAGATTAGATTTGTAAAAAAAATGTTTTTTTTTCATTTACGGAAGAAAGAATTTTTACCTCCCTTTTTTTGTGTTCAATTATTTCCATGATAGATATTCCTTAATTTTCCGTGTCATCTGATGATAGTTGTGTTTTGGGCGTTCCAGGTGATGCAGATACTTCTGGGGAATTTTGGACCGTTGTAACATCTGTTCTGGCGTTGGGATACTGGGTCCTCATTCTTATATCATTGTCTGTCGGAACATTTTGCTGAATGGGTTCCCCTTGGTGTCTGACATGCTGATAGGAGGTTTTGCTTGGAATTTTAACATACACGTTTTTAGGTTATATCGAGTTTGGTTATTCGTTGTTAGCAAGAATACTCCCAAAATGGGGGTTCTGGGGTAGATTAATTTCAGCTGTAAAATATGTTGACACCATCTTTTCTAGGTTTGAGCAGAATTCTCTTTGTTTTTGTAATTCTCTGGAGATTTCGACTTGGTTTTCTTTCAGTTGCTTCTCTAAATTGTCCTGTTGGAGCTTAATTATTTCTTTTTGTGCTTTCAAGTTGTCGTATTTATGTCGTAACCCTAAAAGCTTTACTCGTTCAGGTGCCAGGGCTTCTTGTATCGATATTGACGCGGATAGCACAGTAATTTTTCTGTACTCTTGCACTTTCTTGCCAACTTCTTGCATTTTAGTGTATAATACTTGTAATTTGAGGACCTTGTCGGGGTAATTATATCCCTTAACGAGCGTGGTGTCGCTTATTGATTCCATTTCACTTTGTACTTTTGCGGTCTGCTCTTTAATTTCCATAAATTGGTTTTCGAGTAATTTATACGATTGTTTAGTTACTAGGATCTCGTTTATTTTTTTGTTCATTTCATCTTGGGAAGCCTTAATTTCTCTAAGAGATTTAAGCGTGACATCCATCATACTTTTGATTTTCAGTCTTTCTGTCATTAATTGTGCCGAGGCGTCTAGAAGACTAAATCGTATTTGTAATAGCTGGTCCATATTCGTTCTGTCTGTAATGGAGTGGCACTAGGTATTTTTTTGTCTTTCGGAGGATGGGTTGTACAATTCTCGTTCTTCTTCTATCTTCAGGGTTTTCTTCGTCTTCCAGCCGGGATTCAGTTTATCTGGAAAAATTAACTAATAACTTCCTTCGACCTTTTGTGGGTAGCTTTCATTGAAATGTCTTATTTATATTCCCTTGTTTTAAAATTTTTTTTCACGCTGTTCATTTTGTCTTAATATTACTTTATGAGTTTTTTTTTGGGGGGGGGGGGTACCTGATCTCTAGACGTGTTTCCATTTATCTGGTTTTTTTACTTACTCTGCCAGAACTTCCTGTTCGCTTTCTCGTTTTTTATTCTTTTTTGACTTTCCCATAGAGATTAGGTCAAATTTCTTGTATTGTTTCAAAAGGAATTTCTGGCCTTTTGCCTTAGCCTGTTTTGCATGTGCGGTAGCCGAAGTAGGTTTTCTTTTTTGTGCGTCTTGGGGCTCATCAGTAGCTGATTCATCGTCGGATTCAGTAGAACTAGTTCCTGATGATTCATCATCGGGGCTTTCGGGATTGGTCCTTTGTAATTTTGGAGTATCACCTGCCCTTGCTTCGTATATTTCATAGCCTTTTGAGGTAGAGGGTTTATTTTCCATTTCCTCACGCTGAAGTCCTGTTTCGGGGGAGTTAAAAGATTCTTGGGAACTCTGGGAGGAGTCAAATATTTTTGGAGAATGTCTCCATTGCTTGAATGCCATATCTTCCGGGGGGTGGGGTATATTTTTTAGCATGGTCTAAAAAATCAGGTTAAGTGGCGCACCACTTAACCTGATGTAAGTTAACCTAGAAATGTTAGGTAACCTAACCTAATCGAACCTAACTAAATTAACCTTAAAAAAATGAAATAAAGCTATGTCGACTTTGCATGGTTATTGTAATCAACGTCGTAAAAGTATTAATAAATTATTACTTTACTAAAATAAATTATTACTTTACTAAAATAAATTATTACTTTACTAAAATAAATTATTACTTTACTAAAATAAATTATTACTTTACTAAAATAAATAATTACTTTACTAAAATAAATTATTACTTTACTAAAATAAATTATTACTTTACTAAAATAAATTATTACTTTACTAAAATAAATTATTACTTTACTAAAATAAATAATTACTTTACGAAAATAAATTATTACCTCCAATTCGCAAATCCCATTACCTCTTTTTTTTTGCAAGAGTAGAGATGCTCGTCTGGATTTGCCTGCGCCCCTGTACCACACAGGTTTTTCTGGTAGGTATTCTGTTCTACAGGGCATTACACCTTTCAAAGATATTTACGCAATACCGGTCCTATAGGTAAACATTTCTACGACGCTGATTAAGGACAAGTTTTTCTGACGTACAGACAGGTTATTTTTTTTTGTTTAGCATTTGCAAAAAAGGGGTAATTAGTGATTGGAAATTTTTTTAATGCTTTTACAATCGGAGATGTTTGATTAACCTTTGCAAAAAAACAAGGGGTAATGGGATTTGCGAATTGGAGGTAATAATTTATTTTAGTAAAGTAATTATTTATTTTAGTAAAGTAATAATTTATTTTAGTAAAGTAATAATTTATTTTAGTAAAGTAATAATTTATTTTAGTAAAGTAATAATTTATTTTAGTAAAGTAATAATTTATTTTAGTAAAGTAATAATTTATTTTAGTAAAGTAATAATTTATTTTAGTAAAGTAATAATTTATTTTAGTAAAGTAATAATTTATTAATACTTGTACGACGTTGATTAAGGACAAGTTTTTCTGACACAATTTACTAGATTATAGGCATTCAAATATCTTGTAGTTTCAAAACGTGTTTAATTTCTTTTCTTGAATTAAGTATATCTATGTTACATACTAGATGTGAAATCAGATACAGATCTTGTACTAGGTTTTTATGGATTGTATTGACAATTGTCACTTGATAAATATTATGGTAAACAGTTAACTATAGAGCAGTATCGCGGTTCTTTCTGAACAGAATGTGCGAGTCAGTGGTTACTCCGTATATTAAAATAGTCTAGGTGGAATTGATTTGAATGGCTTGTATGGAAAAATGGTACTTGTAAGATATTCGGGTAAACAAGTGACCATGGAACGCTTCACTAAAAATAAGGCAACCGTGTTTTACAGAACTTTATAGGGTTTTGGTTTGTATTTCTTTTAAATTAAACTAGGATGACGTGAGGGTTATGGCTGGTTTGGAAAAATGGTACTTGTTAAATATTCGGATAAACATAGGACTAATAAACGCTTCACTACAAATAACGCTAACGTTTTTTTCCGAGCTTTCTAGGTTGGGGGCTAACTATTTAGTTTAAATTATTCTATTAGGACTTGAGTTTTATGGATGGTATCGAAAAATGGTACTTCTTAAATATTCGGGTAAACATACGACTAAGAAACGCTTCACTATAAATAAGGCTATCGGGTTTTTCCGAACTTTCTAGGGCAGGGATAACTATTTAGTTTAAATAATTCTAGGAGGAATTGAGTTTTATGGATGGTATGGAAAAATGGTACTTGCTAAATGTTCGGGTAAACATACGACTAATAAACGCTTCACTATAGATAAGACTATCGTGTTTTTCAGAAATTTCTAGGGCGGTGGTAACTAGTTAGTTTAAATAATTCTAGGAGGAATTGAGTTTTATGGATGGTATGGAACAATGGTACTTGTTAAATATTCGGGTAAACATACGACTAAGAAACACTTCACTACAAATAAGGCTACCATTTTTTTCCGAACTTTCTAGAGCGGGGGGTAAGTATATATTTTAAATAATTCTATGAGGAATTTATTTTTATGGAGCATACTGAAAAATTGTACTGTTTAAATTTGAGTTTACACAGTCAAATAGGACCGGCTTAACTATGAATAAGAATATTGTGTTTTTTCTTACATTTCTCGGGCGGGGTTAACTCTGTAGTTTAAATAATTCTAGGAGGACTTGAGTTTTATAGATGATATGGAAATATGGTCCGTGTTGAATACTCGGATAAACATTCGACCAAGAAACGCGTCACTCTAAATATTGCTATCGTGTTTTTCCGAACTTTCTAGGGCGGGGGTAACTATTTAGTTTAAATAATTCTAGGAGGAATTGAGTTTTATGGATGGTATAGAAAAATGGTACTTGTTAAATATTCGGGTAAACCTACGACTAAGAAACGCTTCACTATAAATAAGGCAATCGTGTTTTTCCGAACTTTCTAGGGCGGGGGTAAGTATTTAGTTTAAATAATTCTAGGAGGAATTGATTTTTTTGGGTGGTACGGAAAAATAGTACGTATGAGGCGGGGGTAAGTATTTAGTTGAAATAATTCTAGGAGGAATTGATTTTTGTGGCTGGTGTGGAAAAATGGTACGTGTTGAATATTTGAGTAAACATACGACTAAGAAACGCTTCAATATAAATAAGGCTATTGTGTTTTTCTTGACGTGCCTACTTAGGTAATAATGGAACATTTAGTATTTTTTCTAATGTATATGTTTTTCTTAAGAAATTCCCACTGTAGGTTGTATGACTCCTCCCAACAATGAATTCAGATGGTTTTAGGACTCATCTCACTAGCCATAACTCCATTCAACCTTGAGCGAAGGAATAAAAGTTTGATGAAGTATTTCTCTACCTAACAAGTATATTAATAGCCTCCAAGATGATAGGACTGTATGACACCGAATTTATCGGATTAAAAAAATCATCTTGTGGTGTTATATTTGAATGTGCTTTTTTATTATTGTCTATGGATCTCGAAGAAATGATAACGAAGTTATCATTGGATAGTGAACTATAATCTGTTTGAGTATGATAAAAGCTTGTGGAGTACTACATTACGTTATATAAACAGACTGGGATTCTATTATAGAGTGATTACACCACTTAATAATGCTGGTCAGGAACTGAGAAATGTTCAGGAGGAAGTCAGTGAAATTTGCAGCTTTTTCGGGGTTGAATTTTCGGGGCAATGTACCTACAGATAAAGTTTTAATTCAAAAGAGTGTTCCTAGGATTCCACTTTTCAATGTAGAAGAGTTTAAGTGTCCTAAATTTGAAGGGGGTTATCACCGTCCTGAAGACGAGGTTAAGTTCTTCACACAGTGGATACCTAAGAACATACCTGATCGTGATAAATCCATAAGACATGGTTAAAAAAAACTATTCTCTATTATGGAATAATTTTTCCTGGATGTTGAAGTGTTAACTCTAAGTACTATTTTTATTCAAATTCGTGGTGTTGTATTTTTTTTTTCTCAAAAAAATACTTTAGTACGCTTAAACATTATATACTGTTAATCTTAACCCGAAGTTAATATTTATAATCGTTTTATTAAGTTCAATGAACTATTAAGAAGAATCTAGTGATTAACAATAACTTTCTAGAATGCGCTGCCTGGGTAAAGTAAATACATCTAATCAAATAGATCATAATAAAATCGCAAGTAAGTAATAAAGTCTTTATTGTTTTCACCTATTGGATACACATTACTGAAATTTCATTCAAGAAATTATGAAGGAATTGTAAATAGGTAACACACTCATTCTTGAGGTCACCTCTTGCTTAAGCAATACAAAAATTTCATTTCATAAGCTATCAAAAGTTTTAAGTAAGTAGCAAATTCTTTCTTGAATTCACCTCCTATGAAAAAAAATTGTTAGTAAGTAACAAAGTCTTTCTTGAAGTCACCTCATAGATACAGAATACAGAAATTTCATTAAAGAAATTATGAAAAAATTATAAGTAAGTAGCAAATTCTTTCTTGAACTCACCTACTTGAATAAACAAAAAAGATATTTCGTTCAAGAAGTTATGAGAAAATCCTAAGTAAGTAAATAACTCTTTATTGTTTTCACGACTTACATATAGAATGTGTAGATTTAATTCAAGAAATTATGAAAATATTTGTAAGTAGGTAAAAAACAACTTATTGATGTTACTTCATTAATATAAAGTATCTATAATTCATTCAAGAAATTATAACTCGTTTTATTCCATGGGATTTTTTCTTTAAGAGATATTAGTTAAAAAATTGAGGATTTCTGATAAAAAAATAGTGATAAAATTTATTCTATACACTTTAAAAAGAGACTTTCTGTTAAATAGATAATTTTTATAGCTTTTAAAAGAGCTTTACGGGTTTTGAAGGGCTCTGACGTTTTATTCCGTGTGATTTTTTCTTTACATGGTGTTCGTTCAAAAAACAAGGTTTTCTGTTAAATAAATAGTTCTTATATTTTTTTCCTTTCAATTGAAAGCGAGCATTTCTGTGAAATAAATTATTGTTATACCTTTTAAAAAAATTTTACGGGGTCTGAGGGTTTCTGTCATTAGTTAGGGTCTTCGCACAGTGGATACCTAAGAACATACCTGATCGTGATAAATCAATAAGACCTGGTAAAAACTCTTCTATATCATGAGACCATCATTTGTGGATGTTTAAGAGTGAACTCTAAGTACTATTTTTTATGTAAACATTTGTTTTTATGTTTTTTTTTCTCAAAAAAATCTGTTAATACGTTTAAGCAATAAATATCTTTAATCTTAACCCGTCTTTATTATTTAGAATAGTTCTATTCTTTTCATTAAATTGTGAAGAAATTGTAATTAACAATCGCTTTCTTGAATTTGCTTCCTGGACACAATACAGATATTTAATTCGAGAAATCATGATAAAATCGCAAGTAAGTAATAAACTCTTTATTGTTTTGATATTTAATTCGAGAAATCTCATGAGTTGAATTCAAGAAAGAGTCTACTACTTATGATGCTTTGATTTTGTCCATGTTGTCCCACGCATCTCTCAATAGATGACGATAGAGAATTTATTCATTATTACACCTAGATTTTCTCTATGTTAAACTATCTATCCAATATATGATGTATGTAAATCCTTTTCTTACATCTCCGATGTTTTAATAGTCATTCTAAACGTTCGATATGCTAGCTTACTCTAAAAATAATGAACACATAACAATGTAAGGTATAATATATTTTTAATGAAATAATGTCATGTAGAATTGAACAACTTTGGACATTTTGAATCTATTCCATAAAATGGTTCTCCATGAACTCTCTTGATAGTGTAGCTATTGTCTTCTCTTAGTTCGTAATCAGCAGAATATTCATTATTCCATTTTGTCTCATACACAATTTTTATAAGTGTGTCATCGACATGGTCAATATGCTTTTCGTCTTTGGTATTATTTGATTCATTGACTGTTTGATCAATGGCAGTAACGTTTGCTGGTACTTTGTTTTTCATCGATTCATCTTTATATTCCTTAGTGATTTTTTCTGCCAAGGGCCTTTTTATTTTTATGGAAATTTCAATGTCTATTATCACATTATTTTTACACATGTAATAGTTCCGGCACAAAGACAGGATATGGTTTATGATATTAGTAGGAGAATAAGCGTTTCTTTTCGTCGTTGCTTTCATTTGAATGCTAATCCACACAAGCTGACGATATGGTTTAACACTGGGTAACATGTTATAAAGGGCCCGCGCAAAAAGATGCTTCTTTGCATTAATTATTATTTTTATGGCGGCATTCTTTTTGAGTTTCATTTTCTCTAGAGATGTACATATTGTATATACGCCATCATTAAAGTGGAATTTTTTTGGTACTACCAACAAAACCCATTCATTTCTGTCATGACAGTGGACGCATACGTTTCCGATATTACTACCACCTGTAATTATTTCATAGTTTAAACACTTCTCCTTGTCAGCATTCAGTGCTACAATAACACTATCATGTGAACACACTTTCTTAAAATGCTTCATCTTCACTTTTTTTGAGATATTAGCTATGTGTTTATCGTTCCACTGTGTAAAAAATACTGATTTAATACATGCAATAAACTAGGTAATGTCGATAACCGGCCATAGAGCAATAGTGGGAAAGCCACATCGTGTCTCAGGGACAAGCATAGAGTACAATTCATTCAAGAAATTATGAAAATATTTGTAAGTAAGTAGTAAACACGTTTTGACTACATACTATTTGCCTAACTGTGCTTCGCACATTAACTAACAAGCGGGGAACCCCCACTGGTTCCTCCACACTGCAATAACTGATTTATACCGAAAATCCACTTTTTCAGCGTGACTGGTTTTTTAGACAACACCCATTTTTAGGGACCAATCAGAGACAGCGAGGGTTGCTCAATATACAATAACCATGCAAAGTCGACATAGCTTTATTTTATTTTTTTAAGGTTTATTTAGTTGGGTTAGATTAGGTTAGGTTACCTAACATTCCTAGGTTAACTTACATCAGGTTAAGTGGCGCGCCACTTAACCTGATTACCCGAATATTTAACATGTGCCATTTTTCCATATCATCCATAAAACTCAATTCCAAGCTCTTTATTGATTTCACCTCTTGAATATACAGTACAGATACTTCATTCAAGAAACGTGATTAAACATGTTTTGAAACTACATGCTATTTGCATGCCTATAATCTGGTAAATTGTGTCAGAAAAACTTGTCCTTAATCAACGTCGTAGAAGTATTAATAAATTATTACTTTACTAAAATAAATTATTACTTTACTAAAATAAATTATTACTTTACTAAAATAAATTATTACTTTACTAAAATAAATTATTACTTTACTAAAATAAATAATTACTTTACTAAAATAAATTATTACTTTACTAAAATAAATTATTACTTTACTAAAATAAATTATTACTTTATTAAAATAAATTATGACTTTACTAAAATAAATTATTACTTTACTAAAATAAATTATTACCTCCAATTTGCAAATCCCCTTACCCCTTTTTTGCAAAGGTTAATCAAACACATTCGATTGTAAAAGCATTAAAAAATTTTCCAATTACTAATTACTCCTTTTTCTCAAATGCTAAACAAAAAAACCTGTCTGTACATCAGAAAAACTTGTTCTTAATCAGCGTCGTAGAAATGTTTGCTTATAGGACTTATATTGCGTAAATCTCTTGGCAAAGATGTAATGCCCTGTAGAATAGAATACCTACCAGAAAAACCTGTTTGGTACGGAGGGGCGTAGGCAAAGTATAAGGTTGATTACTACTATTGTGTTCAAAATTTCGGGGCTACTTCTGCTTTTAAAATTTAACCAAATCAAAATAGGGTAAGTGCATTCAAGCTATCAAAGAAAGTAAGTAGATTTTTTTGCGAATGGTATAAAGTTTTCCCTTTTAGGTCAATTAGAGGGGGTATGAAACTAAACTAAACACTACTATTTGTGACCAGATTTTTAAAAAGGTGTATGTTGTTAAAAATTGCTGAAATTTTTTCTCCAGCATAGAAATAGCAGGCCAAACTGTAAAATCTTAAGAAAAACGAAAAGATTTAAAGTATTATTTTCTTTTTCCCTAAAAAGACTATGGCAATATAAAATGAAAAAAACTAATTAAAAAAACCTTTTTCCACAAAAAAAGTTTTTCAAAGAAAAGTAAAGAATACCATTAAATAAAAAATGAGCAAAAATAGAATCAAATAATCTGCCAAGTGTGAAACTACCACAAATCAGCATCGATAAATAAATGAAACCCAAAACGAACAGAAATTACAATAAATAACCGAGTCAAACTCAAAACGAGCAGAAATTAACATAAGTTGGGCTTAAAACCCCTATGCCTTCCCAAGGCCAGAACAAAATCTGCACTTTATTGAAAAAAATACAAATGAATGTGCATTGTCAGTTTAATAGACGTATACTGATATTTAGTAATCAAAACGTTAATATTATTTAATTTATTAAAGTTATATAAGTAAAACATTTATATTTTTTCAGTAAAGTGCAAATTTTGTTATGGCCTTGGGAAGGCATAGGATTTTGAGCCCAACTTATGTTATTTTCTGCTCGTTTTGAGTTTGACTCGGTTATTTATTGTAATTTCTGTTCGTTTTGGGTTTCATTTAATTATTGATGCTAATATGTGGTAGTTTCACGCTTGGTAGATTATTTGGTTTTATTTTTGCTCATTTTTTGTTTAATGGAGTTCTTTACATTTCTTTGAAAAACTTGTTTTGTGGAAAAAGTTTTTTTAATTAATCTGCTAAATTACCACTTAAGCCTAGTAAATAGTTACACAAAAGAATGCTTCTTCTGGTCAAATTCACGTGTTATTTAACGAGTATATTTACTAAAGAAAGACAGTAAATCTTTTGATTTACAATGAGGTTGGTGTTACTTACGATTAATATCGTAAGTGACTTAGTGACAGTAACTTAGTTTGGAAAAAGGATTAAGTTTGAAATAAATTACAGTAAATTAAATTGCGTGAAGGAGGATGCTATGTGAAATGAAATGAATTTTGGCGCAATCTGCGGTGATAGATTGTGAGCGTTTATGAACTGTTATTTTTGTATATAAGATCACCGAGGAGAACACCTTCCGTAAGCAGAGATTTTATCTGGTAATAGTTTTACTCAGCCAAAGGCGGGGTAGTGGTTTGGGGTAGCCCCCTTGCATTTCCTTAGCGCATAGTACCAAGTCAATATTTATATGTTATTATTACTAATTGATAAATGGCTGCCGTGACTTCTGAAAAGTTTTACAAGACAGGGTGCAAAGTTTGCAAAGAGAGCCTCAGCCTCGCAACCAGAGGAACAGTTATTTGCAACACATCTGCTGGGGCTTGTGGTCGCCTCTGCCATAACCGCTGTCAAATTCTTCAGAGTATTGAGAAAGACAATATTATAATATATCAGTGCTCTGACTGCTGCGAGAAATTTGCTGATAAACCTGCTTCCCCGCAGATCCCGCCTCCTTCAGAGACTCTTGTTTATTCACCAGTTTTAAGTTTTTTCCGGCACTGTCTACAGTCAGGAATTTCGTCCGCCTCCTGTATGTCTTCGTGTACAAACTTGTATTCTAATGATCATCTTGATCAAGCTAGAAGCCTCCTAACATTTCTAGTGAACCCCACGCATAAACTCCTTGCACGTCGCGTCCCCTCTGCTAAGCAAAACCTGTCACAGGATATTTTAGACATCCTTATTTCTGAGGATGCAACCCCTCGCTTGCCAAATCTGAAATTCGTTATGACTTTCAAGTGATGCGATAGATACGGATTCAAATGCTCACTCTAGCCGTGCCATTCAAACCTGGGACCGGCGTCTTTTTAGCATAATTGATAAACTTGATTACGTCACAAGTAAGGTAGCAGAGACTCCTGCTTTGGTGAAAGAGTGTTGTGACGGAGTACAGAGCGAGGTTTTGAGCTGTATAAATAAAGAAAAACTCAATGATAAATCCTGGCCTCCGCTGAATAACGAATCAGAAACAGTGGGTCTTGTAGTAAATTCACCACCACAAGATTGTGACGATCCCTTAAAGCGTGAAGCTTTTCTGAAATCGTTGGATGGAGCTGATGATATAGTGCGGATTTCACTTTCTAAGGAATCAGGATCCCAGCAACAGAAATGGGTCATTCATACGAAAAGACAAAACGCCGAAAACTTGAAATCCTGTTTGAATGAAAAGGTCGGTAAAACTGAGGTTCGCAAATCGACAATTGTCGGTTTATTATCACGAGTGGACTTCCCGATCAATCCAGAGAGTGTGTGTGCTTCTACCCAAGGTATCGAAGAGGTACAGCGCATCGGTGTTTCGAAATCATATCGTGTACACTTCCGTTCGGTGACGGCCAAGTCTCATTATTTGCGTCATGGGATTCACATTGGCTACGAACATTTTCGGCTTACTGATTATAAGTTTTCACCACGAATGTGCTACAAATACGGGTCGCTAGAGCATATATCGTCAGGCTGCTCTAGCGTGGAACGTTGTCTCAAGTGCCTTGGTAGTGGACACTCTCATTCTAGGAACAACCCTTGCCAGAATGAACCTTGTTGCTTCCACTGTGGATCTCATGAGCATACTGGATTTAGCTTTCGCTGCAAACAGTTAACCGAAAAAGTTGCAAAGAATAAAAAATGATTAGTGCAAAGATTATATCTCTGAATCTGAATGGTTTTGGTGATAAACAACACGTATTGCAGTCTATGCTGCGCGATCTGGATATTTTGTGTCTGCAAAAGCATCTTCTTCTGGACCACTCTACTAATCTTCTTTCGAGCCTGTCGCAGCAGTTTAAGTGTTTTATATCTCCAGCTACATCTACAGGTGGACGCCCATCAGGAGGCGTTTGCATTTTTATTCGAGAGAATATTCCAGTTTCAGTGTTTGCCGTTAATCGTTATTTTGTTGCTGTTCGAATCCCAGGGATTATTGTTTTTTCGTGCTATTTACCAACAATTTATCATACTATTGACTTGGATTTTGATTTCAATTTTGCATGTTTAGAATTATCGCGATTTGTGGCGAAAGTTCCATCAGATTTCCAGTGGCTTATTTGCGGGGATTTTATCTGCAACATTGCTATCTCTGATGTCGGCTCCTCCGCTCTTTTATCTTTGTTTTCGGTTTTTACTATAGTTTCAAATAATGCGGATTTTACGTATGTCCATAATTCTGGTTCTTGCTCTAATCTAGACCATGTGCTGGTTTTAAATGCAGCGTTATTACCACAGCCTGTTCATGTTGGGTTGGATATGCCTATTAGTGACCATTTTTACCTTTCTTTTCATTTAAATATTCAAATTCCATCTTTTAAGATGGAACTTGAATATTTATCGTTCTAGTCAAATTGTAAATAAAATGATCTGGGATCGGGAAAAAATGTGCAAATATCATGAAGAATCAGATGCACTTTTAGCTAAAATAATTGTAAATTATTCTAAGGATGATGAACAAATTGATATTGATCTATTTTACCTTGAAATTGTTCATAGTTTAAAAGTCGGGGCTAATAAAGCATTTCGGACTGATTCTTTCCGTCGTGGATCTCGTGTTTTAGGTTGGAACCTTAACCCGATTTTAAAGCAAAGCCAAAAGAATGCATCTCAAGCTTGTTACCTTTGGAATTGCGCAGGAAAACCACGATCTGGACCATTTTATGATGGTATGAAATTAACTAAACGCGTTTTTCGGGCTGAGTTGCGTTTGCATAATGAAATTATAAAAGATGAAATTGGTTGAAGGATTACTAGTGATAGGAATTCGCTTTGGAGTTTGGTTAATTCTAGACGTCGTAATGATAATTGTTCACCAGATTCTAATAGTTCACCGAAACTAGTTGATTGGATAGCTCATTATAATCAAGTTTTTTCATCCGGTGATGCGGCAGTTGAATCACGGCTTGACTCTTTATTATCGGAATAAATTTCAAAGCCCCGCCCAAATAGTAAAATATCTGTTTCTGTTGATGATGTAACGGTAGCAATTAAAGCTCTAAAAAGTAAGCATTCTTTTGATCATGATGGTATACATTCAAACCATATAAAATGGGCATCCCCCGAAGCAATCTTTCTCCTCGCCAGTGGCGCCAATTCACGAAAATGTAGGGGGGGGGGGCAAGGATTTTTTTTTCGATTTTTTTTTAATTAAGATGCAAAAAAAAGAACAACATTTAGCAAACATACCTAAAACAGGGGGTAGCGGCGAGGTCGCTGCTTGGCAAAATCGTCGACTAATCTATCCAAATCCAGTTTCTTTACCTCCTCTTTTTCAACGGCCATTATCATGAGATCACTGAGTCTGTCGTTTCCCATCGTCGATCGCAGATAGTCTTTCACACGCCCTAATGCCGAGAAGAATCGTTCATTACTGGCAGTGGTCAGAGGCAAAGTAGCAACTAGCTTCATCAGTTTTAGCACTGCAGAATAGGCAACTGGGAGGTCGGATAAGATTTCGATAGCTCAAAGAAGATCCATTTTTGAAATATCACTTTTTGACAGATGCAGCTTTGGAAGAGAAAGCTGGGATTCTATGGCATGGTTGTCGACACCGAGAATCTCTTGGTAATGACACATAACTCTTTCCACTTTCGAAAGTTCGAGAAAATTGGAACTTGAGGGGTCGAAGGCAGATAAAGCGGGGAAAAGAGGCATATTCTGCATGAAACGTTGGTCCATCTCACTCGTGAAACGATCTATTACCTCAAAGTACAGAAGTTTACCGCAGTCTGATTCAACTGGCTGATTGATATTACGTTTACCGGTTGTTGAGTTTGAAAGAAAGGCTTTGAGACGAATGGAAATGGCTTGACTTCTCTTGTTTTGAGCACTGGTTTTAGATTGTGGAGATTTCGATTCCTGGATATCGTTTAAAGCTAAGAATTCAGATATGTTTTTGCTTAAGTTGTTCCATTCATTATCATTTCTCAGCTTTTGGAGTGTCTCTTATGTCCCAGAAATCAGTGCAAGTGCCTTATAAATCAACAAACTTGCGGATTGAAGTTGCTCTGATAAACAATTTACAATGACTAATACTTTTTCCATTATGTGTAAAGTTGAAACAAAAGAGGCAGAGTTGATTTTGTCCAGTAGTCCTTTTGCTTCACACGCTGCCTCGCCGTTGGAACTATCAGAGACTGCGGCAAGCACAGCAACAATACAATCAAATCTGGCCTTCACCTTCGAAATGGAATGGACTACGTAAAACCAGCAAGTCTGGACGGTCCTCTCTAGCTCCAAGACTTTTTGACCGCTAATACGCTGGGATTCCACAAATAGCTCGTGACGAGTATTGCTGCATCATATAATTGCGTAAAGTCTTTGCACCATAGAGAAAAATTCAGAAAGTTCGCTGATATTTTTTAGGCAGTCAGTCAAAACCAAGTTTAATCTGTGGGCGTGACAGTGTACATAAACTCCATGAGGCACCTTCTCCCTAAACTTTGCTTGAACTCCGTTAAATTCGCCACTCATAACGGATGCGCCATCATAACATTGGGCAATACACAGCATCGAATCTACACCAAGCTTTTCTATAGTTTCACAAATCGAGGTGGATAAGCTCTCGGCGTCAATTTGTGCATCTGATAGCAGCCGATTGGTCGCTCCACTACTTTTCCATTTGATATGTACCTGAGTAGGATCGCTAATTGTTCTTTCCTAGAAACGTCTTTTGTCTCGTCGACAAGAATAGCAAAGTAATTAGCTGATTTTACTTCTGAAATAATATCTTGGCGCAAGGCATTTCCTATCATTGTAACTGCGTCATTGTGATACTAATGACTGCAATAGTGACCATATCGGTACTGTAACTTGGCCTTCAGCTTTTCGTCGCCTTTAGACATTTCCTCCATCAATTCAACCACATTATACCGGTTCGAAGAGATTTCTGTTTTGTCATGACCCCTCAAACCAAGACTGGCGGCCAAGAAAGCAAATAGTGCGAAAAATGTACTTCACATAATCTCTATTTTCCTGAACCTCTTGAGATCTGGATTGAATTAAGGCATTCGCTATAGATTTCGAAGTATCAGTACTCATTATCTTAAATTCCATCCATGCTGACATACAATGCCTATGTCTTTCAGAACCATCATGTTGCTTTAATAGAGCAGAACTGTCTTTCCTCTTGCAAAATCCTGACTCAATGAAAGCCCTTTTTCCAGCAGTTTCTCCAGCCCTTAGAGTCCCCATAGAAAAATGGCAGCAAGCAAAACAAAACACGGACTTCAAGTTTTTTGAGTATTCATTCCATTCATAAGTCTTATAGTAATGTACACTGAATTTGCTTCTATTAGAAGTGGAAGCCAGATATCTCTCAAGAATAGGTTGAGCTGGTTTGTCGTGACGCGTCCTAGAGATATCTGAGAGAGTTTCTTGACTGCTACTGGAACCCGCAAGGGGTTCAGCAATGCAGACCGAACTTTCATGTTGATCTGAGCCATTTATTGTTCTACTTGTTTCCAAAAATTCTGTCACAGTTGGGGGAATTTATCTCAACTAACCCAAGACTTTGGGCACTGACACTATTGCCAGTTTTTTGCACTAAAGTTCCTTCATTTTTCTTCCACATTTTCACCGAAAAAAAATCCAAAGTTTGTTGTCAATCTTTACTCATAGTTAGACGAGTAGTAGATAATGACTTCACTCAGACACGGCAAGAGAAGAACTGAAGAAACACGTAGAAACTCACTCAGAAAATCACTCCCATACTCCACGGTGAAACTACCCCGCATAGAAACCCCATAAACCAATCACTTACATTTCCTGTTCACGACAGTCCCATACACTCCACTGTGACTAGTCATCCCATAAACTATTCAACAATGTCAAGAATCTGCTGACCATATCCCCTTGAAACCCTAGAACACATTTCCTTTCCCAGCTACTAAAAAAGGCAATATACAAAACTCATAGTTTACAACGAATTCTTAACAAGAACAATAACGAAACGGGTACTGACCACATGAAGCTTAGTTTGAATGAACCCTCCTCGGAAATAAAATAGTGTAGACGCGCTCGCTCTTAGACATGTCAAAACAAGATTATATACTGAGGGCACCAGTTTTGTTGGTCCTATTTATTGGACCAGTTTCTGTATTAATATAGCACATAGATAAAATAAAAATAGCTGTTAAATATAAATAATAAGTTAATTTTCAAAGTCTAGGGGGGGCCATGGCCCCCCCCTGCCCCCCTAATTGGCGCCCCTGCTCCTCGCTACTCTTTTTACTACTGTTCTTTCTTCTGGAGTTCTTCCAACTAGCTTTTCTCGTGCTACCATTTCACCCCTTTCAAAAGAAGGAGGGAATACGAATCGATGTTCTGATTACAGGAGGGAATACGATTACTGTTTCGTGCCAGATTAGCAAAGTTTTTGAGTTAGTTTTATTAAAGTATTTGGAGTCTTGTAACCAAGGCCTGAATCAAATTGGGTTCCGCAAGGGTCTAAGCATGGATGTTGCTCATACCCTCCTTTCAAGAATAATATCCTTTTGTAAGCAATGGGATAGAGTTTATACACTTGCGTTAGATTTTGCGGCAGCGTATGATTTAATTATCCCTTCTTGGGCTGTGACTGCGCTTCTGAAGAATAATGTTCCACTACCAGTAGTTTTGGTTTTAAAAAAGTGGTATGGCTCCTGTCGTATTCGTATTACGTGGAAGAATCAGTTTAGTAATTATAATGTTAAGTTATGTAGGGGGCTGAGACAAGGAAGCATTATTTCTCCTTTGATTTTCAATATTACTGTTTCGGGGCTATTTGATCAAATTCAGTTGACTTTTATTTATGGTAAAGGTTATGTTCTGTCGTGGATTACTTACGCAGATGATTTACTCCTTTTGAGTCGATCGCTTCAGTCATTTCAACAAAATGTAGATTTTTTAGCAAAGGTTTTTAGTGAGCATGGACTTCGTTTTCGCCCTGAAAAGTGTCAGTTTTTAATTCTTGGTCCTAAGGCTAATGATCTCGTTAATTCAGAAATTTCTGTCCTTTTTTGTGATAGCATTTTAAAACCTTTGGAATCTTTTTTATATCTTGGTGTGCCTTAAGGACCAACTTTAGCTCTATGCCGTGCTTCTATTTCAAAAGCAGTTAAAAGTAGAATAGCGTCTAGTTTCGGGGCAGTAATTTGTCTTCGCGATCTTCTTTCTCGGAAATCCCTGGCTCAGGTATACAATACAGTCGCTTTGCCTCAAATTTTATTTTTTTCATCGCTTCTCCAGTTTTTTAGAATTAGTAAAATTGCGCATGTAAAACCACATTTTTTAATTTTGCTAAGTTCCTTTGCCACTTTTCTAAATCTGAATCAAATACTTTTTTAATGAATGCATATAAAATAAAAAACCCTCTTGATGTTTTGGAGAAAAAGCAAAAGAAATTTTTATCCAAATTAAATGTTTTTTCTCATAATTTATATAGAGCTGCGCAAAAAACTTTATTATTTTATTTTATTTTATTTTCGAATGAAGTGTTAATTTGTGAAGTGTTAATTTATTATCTATTGAATGAAGTGTTAATTTGTGTGCTAATTTTGATTGAAGGCCTTTGCGTACTTGTTGTTATATAGTTTAAAATAATTTTATGGCCTGTTGATTAGCGGTTATTATTTTTATTTATTTTTTTTACTCTTCGTATTCGGAGGAAATAAAAAGTTTGAATTGAATTGAATTGAATTAGGAAAATGTGATTGCAACCCTATTAAGTGCTCAATATCTATTCGAAGCAGGAGGGCAGGAACCGTACTTGAATTAAAGGGGTACTTCTAATAGGTGCTATGTCAGGGGAATCAAGCTGTTTCTTCATGTGAAATGTAAAGGGATGGATTCATTTTGCAAACATGTGCCCCTTCTGACAAGAAAAATAATATAGCCCCTTTTTACAACCAACTCTGAAGTTCAGTGGTTGAATAGCTTTTAATTATACTATATTTTATCATAAAATTCTAGTTTAGCCATAGTGGAAAGGAGGGGAGTGGATATCTAAATGGTCTCAATTTTAATCTAGATTTCAAATTATTGGCCTGGAATTGAAGCGCTTTTACAGCCTCAAACGCTTGAATATTGCCATTTTTTTCTTTAAAGGCTTGAAATAACTGCATATAAAGCTGGAGGGTTATGAAAATGAGAAAATACCGGTCCTGGATGGGTATTTCCACAGATTCCTTGCCATAAATATTCCCTTTTTGATCGTATACATGCTATTAGTTAAATTCTAGCTGTAGAAGAAGGCCTTGCTACACAGAGCTAACAACAGGGCGAACAAGATCATATACCTATTTCTAGGCCAATCAGAGGGCGAAGAAACAATTCCCCTACCTGAAGAAAGGTGCCATCTACATCTCTCTTAGTATCAACTTTTTAGTATACTATAATGTTAGACCCTATTTTAAACTGACAACACTGTTCAAACACAACTTGTGTATTATACAGAACACATCGAAGAAGTAAAGCTAGGTCAACTCACAATGTCATTTTATCATCATTAACCATTTTCATAGATTGATATTGTTCCAAATTTATAATAATTAAGGTATGAATTAACATACTCTTCAGGGTTACCTTAACTGCTGATCACTTTAACCCTTTTTTTCTCCATCTTCCAAGCTCCGATGTCTCTGATTGGCTCCTAAAAAACGGATGTTAGCTAAAAAAAAAACAGTCTGGTTGAAAAACTTGGAGTTGAAACAAACTTGTGTGGGGAATCCCCGCTCATACTGTTATCTTTTTTGCAATGTTTAGGAACCGGAGGGGAATCCCCGCTCGCTTGGAAAGGTACCAATGAAAGGCAATCAAAACTCTCTCCCATACTTCCAAAAATATTTTATTCACAGATTTCTTGTTAAAAAAATTATCCAATCACTAATTAGAATCAATCACACTCCTATTATTCAAAACATTAATTAATATCGTTCATAGTGTCCAATTTGCGAATTCCTTATCCCTTTTTGCAAAAATGTCAATAAAACAATTCCGATTGTATAAGCGTGTTTAATCACGTATCTTGTAAAGGTATCCATAAGTACATACTCTGAAAAGGTGCCAAGGAACGTAATCTCCCCAAACAGGTCAAACTGTTTCCATGTGCAATTGATATCAATAGCAATAACCAGTCTGGTAATCTGCCTTGGAAAAAGGTGTCAAGGAACATAAAGTCCCCAAATAGCACAGGAAGAAACGTAAAGGCACTAAATTCAATAGATACACCCTACTCACTTATTCTGCATATAATAAAGAAAGAATTGCTTTCTGAATTCAAGCTGTTCAAATACTTTACCCCCCCTCTCTTGTGTAAATATATAGCCCAAATTATGTATTTCCTATATTTTCTGTCACTTGTCTTTGTCTTGTCTTGCACTAAGCTGAAAAACACTAACGAAGAAACTGGTTTGTTCTCGAGTTTTAAACAGCGTAAACTTGAGTGAGTGGCGCATAATACACAAGTACCAAAGTGACTTCCCCCTACGGAAATAAAAAAAATCAAATAAAATTCTCAAATTTGGAAAGCCTTATTTTCCACGGAGGGGTGTTTTCTGGGGGTATTTACCGGGGAGATATTTTCCGCGAGGGTTAGTTTCCACGGGGGGGGGCATTTTCCGGGGGGTATTTTCCTGGACGGATTATTTTCTGGGGGGGATAATTTCTGCAGAGGGTATTTTTTGGAGGGGTTGGGGGGGGTGATTTTCCAGGGAGATTTCGCCGGGAGGGGGAGGGGTAAATGCCTAGAACCGGGAATAATGATTTTTTTAGACTTCGGCCACCACACTCCTAACCAACCCTCAGAGAGATTCAGTGACCCTCCTCATTAATAGCGAATAGAAAATGTATACACCACCATGCGCTATTTTGTGGAGCCATAAATTAATCAACTGAGTTTTGATAACTGAAAGCTTTAATAATGTATGTATTAACCATTTCAAACAGTTCATGATAAAGAACTGCAAGTAAGGAATGACACGAATCAATAGTAACCGAAATTCTAAGCAATAGTAACGAATTTTGATATCAATAGATACATAAGAAAATGGGCTTATTATGCTGATTCTTAATATATTGGATTCATTAAATTTAATGTTACTATCAAAGGCTACGAGCCAGAGAAAATGTGCCTGCTTTCCAAAAAAGGGGTAGAGAAACAGCCCCTGAGCGAAAAGAAACGTTAATGAAGATCAGGCCATCGGATTCAGCGTATCAGAGAACCCTACTATAGAGGTTCCAAGTTCCTATCTGCAATAACATGAGTAGAATGCGTCGTAAGGATTTGCTTAAAGCTATAGGGATCACCATGCTTTTTGCTTGCAGCACGTTCCTTGGCGCCTTTCCAGGGCAGATGTCAAGGCTATCCCCTAGGGCACTCTTGAGGTTGAACAAACTTTATATAGGTCATTCTCTGTTGAGGTTCCATTTTGAGTACTTTACGTTCCTTTCCATGCTATTTGTGTACTTTACGTTCCTTTGCACCTTTCCATGGCAGATGTCAAGACTATCCCCTTGGGCACTCTTGAGGTTGAATGAAATTTATCTAGTTCATTCTCTATTGAGGTTCCATTTTGCTTACTTTACGTTCCTTACCATGCTATTTGGGTACTTTACGTTCCTTGGCACCTTTCCAGGGCAGATGTCATGGCTATCCCCTAGAACACTCTAGAGGTTGAATGAACTTTATTTAGGTCATTCTCTATTGAGGTTCCATTTCGCTTACTTTACGGTCCTTGCCATGCTATTTCGGTACTTTACGTTCCTTGGCACCTTTCCAGGGCAGATGTCAAGGCTATCCCCTAGGGTACTTTTGAGGTTGAACGAATTTTATCTAGGTCATTCTCTATTGAGGTTTAATGAACTTTGTCTAGGTCATCCCCTAGGGCACATTTCAAAGAGAGATCAAGTTGAACGAACTTTATCTAGGAACCACTGAAGCGTATCAAGTTGAATGAACATGGTCTAGTTCATCCCCTAGGGCACTCTTGAGGTTGAACGAACTTTATCTAGGTTAGTCTCTATTGAGGTTGAACGAACTTTATCTAGGTCATTCTCTATTGAGGTTGAGCGAACTATATCAAGGCTATTCCCCCAAGGCACTCTAACGTTGAAACTAATAATGATGTAGATTCAAAGACAGGAATTTTAATAAAGAAATTTATAACAATCCATAGAAATCCTTAGAAATCAACTAGTGAAATGATTATGGGTTTGAACCATCAAGAACCGCAACCACCAATGACCCTAACCACCAAGGACCTCAACCTCTAAGGGACCACTCTTCCCAACCTTTAAGGGGCTCCCTCCGTTCTAACTTTTTGCCCCCCCCCCCCCATTTTTTACTTTTTTTTAGTTTTTAAAACTTTTTTTATTTTTTTTAACATGGTAATTTATTTCAACATTTTTTTACATGTCTTAGAATGACATGAAATATACTTAAAACATAAAAAATTCATATTTAAAGTTTTTGAAATACAAAATTGAAATGTTATAAATATGTTACTCGTGACTTTTGCTATTAGAAAAATAATATTTGTAGTAG
Organism: Artemia sp. Qi Xiang Cuo; assembly: GCF_049724085.1. NCBI lineage: Eukaryota > Metazoa > Arthropoda > Branchiopoda > Anostraca > Artemiidae > Artemia > Artemia sp. Qi Xiang Cuo. Next base: position 45,181,695 of record NC_142805.1, read on the forward strand.
CACTTTTTTGGACTGATTTTTTTTTGGACAGACGTTATTCATCTTTTTTTACATGTCTTAGAATGACACAAAACATACGTAAAACATAAGAAATTCACATTTAATATTTTCAAAATTCAAAATGAAAATAATATAGAAATGTTAGTCGTGACTTTTACTATTAGAAAAATAAAATTGCAGTAGCACTTTTTTCGGACTGATATATTTCTGGACTTATGTGCACCCAAGAGGTGAATTCAAGTCAGAGTTTGTTACTTGCTTAAAATTCTTTCATAATTTCTTGAATGAATTTTTCTGTGTTGTTTATCCAAGAGGCGAATTCAAGAAAGAGTTTGTTACTTACTTACAATTTTTTCATAATTTCTTGAATGAAATTTCTGTATTGTGTATGCAAGATGTGGATTCAAGAATAATATGTCCATTCAAGAAATTATGAAAAAAAATTTTTTTTACTATTTCTTGAATGAAATTTCTGCATTTTTTATACAAGAGGTGACTTCAAGAAAGAGATTGTTACTTACTTACAATTTTTTCATAATTTCTTGAATGAAATTTCCGTATTTCACCAAGAGGTGAAATCAATAAAAAATTTGTTACTTACTTACGATTTTTCATAATTTTATTCATGAATGAAATTTTTGCATTGTGTATTCAAGAGGTGAATTCAAGAAAGAGTTTCTTACTTACTTACAATTTTTTCATAATTTCATGAATGAAATTTCTGTATTGTTTAACCAAGAGTGAATTTAAGAAAGAGTTTATTACTTACTTACAATTTTTACATAATTTCTTGAATGAAATGTCTGTATTGTGTGTCCAAGAGGTGAATTCAAGAAAGAGTTTGTTACTTACTTGCAATTTTTTCATAATTTCTTGAATATTGTGTATCCAAGAGGTGAATTCAAGAAGGAGTTTTTTACTTACTTACAGTTTTGTTTTATAATTTCTAGAATGAAATTTCTGTATTGTGAATCCAAGAGGTGAATTCAAGAAAGAGTTTGTTACTTACTTACAATTTTTTCATAATTTCTTGAATGAAATGTCTACATTGTGTATCCAGGAGGTGAATTCAAGAAGGAGTTTGTTACTTACTTACAATTTTGTCATAATTTCTTGAATGAAAGTTCTGTATTGTTTACCCAGGAATGGAATTCAAGGAAGAGTTTGTTACTTCCTTACAATTTTTTCATAATTTCTTGAATGAAATTTCTGCATTATGTATCCAAGAGGTGAAATCAATAAAGAGTCGTTAACTCCCTACAATTTTATCATAATTTCATGAATAGAACTATTTCTTGAATAGAACATAATTTCATAAATTCATGAATAGAACTATTCTACAGAATAAAGACGGCTTAAGCTTAAAGATATTTATTGCTTAAACATATTAAAAAGGATTTTTTTAACACATATTTACATAAAAATAATACTTGACGTTCACTGTTAAACATCCACAAACGAAGATCCCATGATACAAAATAGTTTTTACCGTGTCTTATGCACTTATCGCGATCAGGTATGTCTCTAGGTAACCACTGCGAAAAGAACCTAACATCGTCTTCAGGACCGTGATAAGTCCCTTCAAATTTAGGACACTTAAATTCTTCTAGATTGAAAAGGCGAATCCTAGGGTCACACTTTTGAATTAAAATTTTATCTGCAGGTGCCTTACCCTTTACGTATAGTGCTTCAACCCCGAAAAAGCTGCAAATTTCACTGAGTTGATCTTGAACATTTCTCAGTTCTCGACCACTTTTATTATGTGGTGTAATCCCTGTGTCGGAGAAACCCAGTCTTTTTATACGGCGCAATGTAGTACTCCACAGTCTTTTATCATATTCAACCTTATTATAGTTCACTATCCAATGATGACAGTCAATTTCTTCGAGCTCCATAAACAATAATAAAAACGCGCATTCAAATATAATACCACAAGCTGATTGTTTCAAACCGATAAATTCTGTGTCATATAGTTTTATCATCCTGGACGCTATTAATGTAGTATTTAAGTAGAGAAGTACTTCATCAAACTCTCTCACTATGGCTGTGTTTCTCAGCGGGTGTGCTGCCAGAAAACAAAGGGAAATAGGAGACATGCATAGTGCTGCACCAACATCATAAATCATATCTTGTCTACGTGCCAGAACTGTTACCTCTGTAAAAATAATGTGATAATAGACAATGGAATCGCTGTAAAATAAAAAGGGCATTGGCAGACAATATCACTAATGAATATAAAGATAAATTAATGGAGTATAAAGCACAAAGGAACATTATTACTACCAATGATCATATAGTCAATGAATCAAATAATACCACGGATGAAACGTGTATTGAACCTGTAGGTGACACCCCAGTAAAAATTATATATGACTCAAAATGGAATAATGAATATTCTAGTGGTTATTAACTAAGCGAAGCGGGAAATTCTAGTATCAAGAGAGAACATGATGATTTATTTTATGGAACAGATTCAAATTATCCAAAGTTGCTAAATATTAGTAATAATGTATAATAATGTATGTAACATATTTTTATGTTAATATTCTACATGTTGTTATTTCAATAAAAATATTTTATGCATTAATTTGTTATATTTCTATTATTTTAGGATACGCTAGCATGTCAAACGCTTAGAATGTTTATTAAGAAGTCGGAGATTTTTATTTTCTTTGGAAAAAATTAGAATTGGACTATAACTTTTTTCTTTTCTTTAAGAAATTTCAGAAGAGGACTTGAACTTTTCTTCACTTCGTTGTAAAAACTCCGAATTAAAGTGAAACCTTTTCTTTTCTCGGGGAAAACATTCATAAGAGAACTTGAACTTTTTCTTCTCTTCTTTGAGAAAATACAGAATTAAAGCAGAGCCTTTTCTTTTCTTGGAGGAAAAATTCAGAATCGAAGTATAACTTTTTTCTAACTTCTATGGAAAAAATAGAATTGAACTGTAACTTTTTTAATTTGAGAAAATTGAGAAGAGAACTTGAACTTTTCTTCACTTCTTTGAGAGAATTCAGAATTAAAAGAGGAACTATTTATCTTCAGAAGAGAGAACTTGTACTTTTCTTCGCCTCTCTGAGAAAACTCAAAATTAAAGTGAAACTTTTTCTATCTTCATGGAGAATATACAGAATTCAACTGTAACTTCTTTTCTGTCTTCTACGGAGAAATTTAGAACAGAAATTTAAAAAATTTTTCATATATGAGGAAATTCATAACTGAGGTGGAATTTTTTTCTCTTATTTGGTAAAATTCATAATTGAGCTAACCTTTTTTCTCTTCTTTAAGAAAATTTAGAAGAGAAGTTGAACATTTTTCCACTTCTTTGAAAAAACTTGGAATTAAAGTGGAACTCTTTATCTTCATGGTAAATATTCACAATCAGAGGTTTAGTATAGGTTGCTTCTATGTTTTACGAGAAATTTAGAAACGAACTTTAAATTTTTTCACCTCTTTGAGAAAAATCAGAACTGAAGTGGAACCTTTTTTCTTTCTCATGAAAATATTAGAATTGATCTGTAACTAATTTTTTTCTTTGAGAAAATTAAGAAGAGAACTTGAACTTTTCTTCACTTTATTCAGAAAACTCGGAATTAAAGTGGAACTTTTATCTTCAGAAGAGAACTTGAACTTTTCTTCACTTCTTTGAGAAAACTCAGAATTAAAGTTGTACTCTTTGTCTTCATGGTGATTATTACAATCGAAGTATAAATTTTTTCTATCTTCGGGAAAAAATTGAGAGCAGAACTTTAAATTTTTTTCATCTCTTTGAGAAAAAACAGAACTGAGGTGGAATCTCTTTATTTTCTTTGGAAAAATAAAATTGATCTGTAACTTATTTTTTTTCATTGAGAAAATTCAGAAGAGAACTTGAACTTTTTTTCAATTCCTTGAGAAAACTTAGAATTAAAGTGGAAGTTTTTATCTTCAATGAGAATATTCACAATCAAAGTATAACCTTTTTTTATCTTGTATGGAAAAATTTAGAACAGAATTTTAAATTTTTATGTCTTTTAGAAAATTAAGAACTGAAGTGGAACTTTTTTTACTTTCTTTGGAAAAAATAAGAATTGAACCCTAGCTTTTTCTTTTCTTTGGAAAAAATTAAAATTGATCTCCAACCTATTTTTGAGAAAATTCAGAAATGATATAGGTTCTCCGATAGCGCCACTTATAGCGCTAAAGATTGTGTCAACTAGGCTAGCGCCGCCCTCAATTAATGGGAGGAAATAGAATATGTAGAAATATAAATGTGACCTCTTTTTCTTGAGCTATCTGAATATCAGATTCCCTGGGAACGTTCTTGAAGATTTTTGCGAACTAATTGCCTGTTACTAGACTAGATGCAGACATACAAAGTGAAATAAACACATATAAAAAACAATAGATTTATTGGGACTTACATATTTAGGTGCACAGCAGTGAGTCACTTCAAACGACAACAATGGTGACAGAGATATGTCTAAGCGGTCTTGATTCTCAAATACGAATATATATATAAAAAGCACTTTTACCCTACTATCAAATGTAATTTTTTCGTCCTACGCTGTGAGAACTAGCTCACAATTGGCTCGAGTGGCCCCAAGGATGCAACCCTTCGTCCAATAGCACGTCTTAAATATTTTTGATGATTTAGATGTTCACACGGTTCTTATCGTTTAAACTTCCTGCGAAAGTGACTGCACTTTTTCTCTTTGCTGATTAAGGACTTTTCATTCTTGAAGCTAGATTGAACTAGATTGAACTAGATTGAATTATCTTTAGAAAGAAGGAACTTTATATTGGTATTTTAAATATATTGAATTTTGCTCACGGTACATATTACCCGTCCCATTAATTAATGACGTTCCGTCATTATGACTTGCTTGCCTTTGGGCTTTTGAATGCTCGCAAGTTATTAATTATTTCTTCTACATAATTATTTTATATTTATGTTATGGCCTAATCAGGAGTGCTAAAAATGTTCTCTATTACTTTTCTTATTTTATTCTACATCCCTATCTAAAATTCATCTACCGGACTAATATTATTCATGGTTCTAGTCTAACTACTATACTAAAGATTTTTTTTCTTACATCTAACACTGATTACTTTTACATTTCCAACAAGGTTGGGGCTATTCTACCTTCACATGAGATTTTTTTTAATTCTCTTTTTACAAGGTTTTTTTTGTTGTCTATGTGGCAAAATACTTCCTATCTATGCTACATTAAATGAATAGCTTGACAACGCTGCACATAACTCTATCTGGACATCTAACACTACATACAAAAACGATTTAAAACACACAATATTGGGTTTACCATATTCACTGGTAAAATTAAAACACTTTCACTGGGGCTGTTTGCTACGCAATGTTAATGATAGGATATTGGGATTTTTGAGTTATCAAAGTTATTGAGAAGTAATATATGTAAATTCCCATCTAATTCAGTACCTTCGAGTCTTTTTACCGTACTCAATCCTTCTGTTGTAAATTATTTTCCTTCACTCTTTTCGTCTTGGCAAAATTTTTGAAGCACTTACGTTATGGTTTCTTCATGGGACAGTTCAAGCACGGTTGTGTTCAAACAAGAGGCTTTCTCTAATTGTCAACTGGGAACTGATGCTTCCAACTACAGGTGTGGGAATAGGCTATCAGAGTTCACTCTCACCTGCTTTTCGATAGTTCATAGGGTGCTTTATCTTTTGGGATATTTTGAGGCACATAGAGAATGTATTCTCGTATAAAATTGTTCGTTTGTGTCTCTTATAAAATTGTTAGCTCATGGCTTGCGTCTATTAACCTTTGCGGTGATTCCTAGGTTAATCACGGGGGAATTGAAGTTTGGATTTGGAACGGATTGACATCAAACTATAGTGACTCCTTCAACATATTGTCTTTAACTTGTGTGAGGGGCATATTGTCACTGGCTTGGTCACTGGGGTTAATTTTGGCTTCTAGGTCCTTTTTTCAGAAATTATGTCGTACCTTTATGGCATAACAGAGATATGAACTTTCCACACAGAGGGGATAGGATGAATTCTGAGAGATGGTCGAAAGGAATTCGACACGTGAATCTGCGTTATATAAATAATTTTCGGGATAATCAAATATCATCACTATACAGTCAAATGGTTTTGGGGTCCCTAATGTTGTCAAAGGCGTTATTTATGTATTTATATCTTGTACTGATCGATGGGGTTCTCAGCATTTATGTGATTATATAGTTCGATAAAGCACTGGATACTGAGATTCAAATATAATGTTACATGATACGTAATATGGTTTGTGGTCGAAGAAACAATGATCAAAGGTAACTGTTGTTTTCGTAGACGAAGCTGGGATGAAAATTGCCTGGAGTGTATGGAGAGTACTCTTCGTTGGTTGAGGTATGATGAAAATAGATGCTACTAGGTTGTATCTGCGCTGGGCAACTCATTGTAATGCTCGATATCCAATGTGTCAATCCACTTTCTGTAATAAAAATAACGAGGCAGAATCACACGTTCTTTAAAGTAAATACTTATAGAACAAATAAGTCACGTATTGATCGGGTACATGAATGTTACGCTATGAGACAGATTTAAATGAACAAACTAATATTAGTACAGAAAACTAAATTTTTATCGTGTTCAACACTCTTTCAACACTCTGTTAATTTTACGTTAGATTTAAAATAATCATTTAAACAGAGTTTATGCTACATGTTTAATTTTGAGGTCTAATTTTACAACATGTTTCATACCTGCATTGTTCACGCACGTCCTTGCTGTTTAAAAAACACATGTTGCAGCGTCATAACCACACGGTTAAACGTAAACGATACTAAAATGAGGGAACAAGACATAGCAAGGACGAGTGGAGACCTCTATACACACTCGTTTTCTAATGTCTTCCCTATTTCTTGGCTTAGACGTTCTCATGGGGTTCCGGGTTTAACCTCTGCATTTCAGCTGTTTCCCCGTGTTCTTCTCTGGGTTTTCGTCTTCTTAGTCTCAGGATTTTTCCGTGATTAAAAGTCAATAGGGTTCTTATGGTCAGGGAAGTTGCGAATACGAAACATGCGGCCAATAGTATGTTCCACCAGAAATTGGTTGAGAACAATCCGTATCTATTATCCACATACGTTAATCTCTGGTCTTCGTTTGTAAATAGGGGAATCTGCGAATCTAATGCTTCTCTTATTATTTTAAGCCTTATTGTCCCTTTATTCTTTTCTATTTTTGACCATATCGAGGTTTTTATTTCCTTGTTTTCTAAATTGGGAATAGTGCACGACAGGTTGATTGCCTTGAAGTTAGTTATTTTGCGACTTATTATCTTTGTGCTCGTGGTAATTAACGGCGTTCAGACGATTGACACTTCAGTTACGAGTTAAAACCCTTGTTTTATGGTTATCGTACCCACATTTTGTAATAGTAATTCTGTTTTGTAACTCGGGTCTATTCTTTCTGTATTATTATAACAAGACAAAGTTCCGACAGTTTCTCTTGGAAGAGAAAATCATGATAACATTCATAAATATGAACAGGATCCAAGGGAACGGAATTCATGATCCTTATGTTTGTACGCATCCACGAACATGATCAGATAATATTTAGACGCTTCTGTACTGGTAGTTTTTTTTGATGTCATCAATCTTTGTTCGGACTTGGGTCTATTTTTCATAGAAAATCTGAGGAGACCACAAAAACCCAGTAAATTAAACGCCGCTTGGGCCTTGAGTTCCTCCCCAGGCTTCCCACAAAACATGGTCCAACGCCACTTGTCGTTTTCAGTCGACCACGATCTTACTACCTTTGGTTATTTTCTGTTCCAACCTTTCTCTCTGATCACCAATATTTTGACATCACTCGTATTATTATTATTATTTTGTTTTCTTTTTATTAATTTTGACTTTAAATTTATTATGGTTAATAAATTTATTATGGTGGATCATAAGTTGATTTTCATAAGGGATTTGAAATTTGTCTTTACATTAATTAGGGATATTTCCATCTGTCAGGTTTTTTAACCGTTCTGCCTGACTGTGTCGTTACTTTCTCCTCGACTTCTTGCGGTTTTTTCTTTTTCGATTTTTCTAGCGAAATAAGGTCAAACTTTTTGTATTGTTTTTTTTCAAAAATTCTTGCCCTTTTAATCTTGTTTCCTTCGCGTGTGCAGCTGCTGAAGTCCGCTTTGATTTCCCTATTTCTTTAACTACTATATGGTCTGATTCGCCGTCAGACTCGTCGGAACTGGTTTCCGACGAATCCGGATTGGAACTTTTAGAGGTGACACTTTTTGAGGTATCACCTGCCCTTCCTTCGTAAATTTCTACTTTTCTGGAAGTAGATGGTTTATTCCCTAAATCCTCGCCTTGAGTTCTCAACCCGAGGAATTTGAAAGATTCTTGAGAGCTTTGGGAGGAATCAATAGTTTTTGCGGGGATCCTCCACTGCTTGAAGGCCATGTCTTCAGGGGGGTGGGGAATATTTCGCACTGGGGTTTCCCTCCATGAAGTCCATTGTTTAGGCTTGACCTTTGACACAGTTATATCATGATATTGTCCTTGCTGGTCATCCTTGGGAGTTTTATTCTCGGGCAATGTACTTTGACTCGTTTTTATTGGAAAATTTATTAAATCCATAGCTTCTTGTAGGTTTGTTTTAGTTGAATCTTTGGTGGGAGTTTTCTTTACAGTAATACCGGGGGTTTTTAGAGCTCTATTTAATTCCTCCTGTAAAGACAGGGGCCTTTCTATTGGTGTTGCAGGGGAAACCATATCGTCTGGAAATCTGTTGGAGGGATATGGGGTCGAAATTCTATTGGGGAAAAATTTGGTTTTTGGAGATATTGTATACTCTAACTCTCCTGCGCTCGCTGATGAATAACTCTTTGGATCTTTTGGTATTTTTAATTCGGGGAAAAATCCTGTTATCAGCGACTGCTTCTTGAGAATAACTAAATTTTTCATTACTAAGACTTCTTCTAAGTTTTTTTCGTCACTGTCATCTTCATAATAATATTGTTTAAAATTCAAGGGTTTTAGCTCTGCCAATCTTGATCTAGGTGGCTCATTTTCCGAATCTGACGAATCAGTAGAGGAGGGATGTGATACCCATCTCTCCGAAAATTTGGCTCTTTTTATTCTGCTAACATATGCCTGGTAAGTTCTTCCGCTATCAGGGTTCTCCATTTTAAAAGTATAATCGTTATCGTACTTTTTGTACGGTCCAAAATATTTGTTGGAAAGTTTTTTTCCTTCCGTTTTTGCCTCGTTCTTTAGGTAGACGCAGTCTCCTACTTTGAAATTTATACTCCACTTGGCTTTGGGTTGGTTTCTTATCTCTTGGTTTATTTTATATTTTCCAACTCTTGCCTAACTACTTTATAAGTTTTCATCATCCTATTCATTAATTCTTGTTTGTGATCTTCCGAGCTATTGTAACTCTGCCGAGATTCAATAATTTCATTATATGGGATTCTAAAATCACGACCAAAAAGTAAATAAAATGGATTATTCTTAGTTGTTTCTGAATAAGCAGTGTTGATTACGTTAGTTAAATAAGGTAAGAATTGATCCCAGTCGTTCCTATTGTCTTTTGTATAAATACTTAATACGTTCAAAAATATTTTATGCCTATTTTCTATTTTACCATTATCTTGTGGGTGGTACGGAGCTGTCACCATTTTCTCTATATTAAGAAAACTCATTAAATCTTTTGTTACTTTTGAAACAAAATTACCTCCGTTGTCACTCGAAATTTTGTTAGGAATGCCAAATTTCAAAAATAATTTCGCTAACTCCGTACTGGTAGCATAAGCACCTTGATTTTTTGACGTTTTTGCAAAAGTAAATCCTGAAAAGTGGTTTATAACTGAAAGAATACAAGTATGGCCTCTGCTAGAGACAGGCAAGCCTCCACTTGTTCCGTATAAGTCAAATGAGATAATATCGAAGGGCTACTTTGCTACCGGGACCCTTCCCATTGGAGGATTTGGATAAGCTGGGGGGATTTTTCTTAAGTTACACGGTCCGCATGTACTTACAAATTCTTTAAGTTTTGTCATTGCCGACGCCACGTAAAAATATTGTTTTAATTTTTAGAACGTTTTCATTACTCCTAGATGTCCATCTATATCTGAATGAAAATATTCAAATGCAGGCCCTATTATGTTTTGTGGTAAAACAGCTATTAATGAAGTTTTGTTTCTTTTTGTCCCAGCAGTCACAATTCTACACACTATTTCTTCCTCAAGATCATAGTAAAAATTATCTATCTCTTTTCTAAGAGTTTTGAATTTATCCGGTAGCGCATTGTCATTCACAAATTAATTATTAAGCGCTTAACACGTATCGTCCTTTTTTTGCTTTCTTTTTATATTTTTTCCAACGACAAAGGATAATAGCTATCCCTATTTTGCCTTAATGTGTCTTCGCTTTTATTTTTCTTATTTCCATGTTTTATCTTAGCATTGATAGCGTAAACTTCTTCTTTTTCCGCTTCCGACGGGATATTTTCTGGGTATCTACTCAAAAAGTCGCAAGCTGCGTTTTGTTTACCTTTTAAATGTTCAAATTCCTAATCTAGGTCTTGGATTTTCATAATCTTTCGAGCTAAAATGCCCATGGGGTTTTTAAATGTACGCAGGTACTGCAAACTTTTATGGCCTGATCGTAGCTTAAATTTTGTACCAATTAAATAGGGTCTAAATTTATCCAAGTGTTGGATGATAGATACTAATTCTAACTTTGTGGTTGAATAACTACTTTCGCCCTTTGATAGGGTTCTACTCGAATAGCATGTAGCTTTTTCTATTTTTTTATTAAAAGGTCCTTGTAAAGGATCAGGGTTGCCCATGGGAATTATATGCAAAAGAATGGCCCCAATGCCTTTTGAACTAGCATCAGTCGTGACCACAAATCCTCCGTTTTCGAAATCGGGAAGTGATAAAAATTGGTTCAGAAGTGAGCGCCTTTTTGAGACGGTCTAGGGAAGTATGAGCTTCCTGGGACCAGGTAAAATTTTGGGAGTTCCCTTTAGTTAATTCCGTGAGGGGTTTTGCAATTTGGGCGTAATTGCGCACAAATTTTCTGAAGTAACCAGTAAGACCTAAAATTCCTCTTAATTCTTTCATAGTTCTGGGGGGTTTGAGGTTTTCAGCACATTTTATTTTTTCGGGGTCTGGGGATATCTCTCCTTGTGTCACTATTACTCCTAAAAATTTAATTTTATGTTGAAATAAATTTACTTTCTCAGGCCGGCATTTTAAATTGCCCTGTCTGAACTTCTCGAACACCTTAGCTAACGTTGCTAAGTGTTGTTCAGCATTTTGTCCCATGCATATGACATCGTCGACAAAATGAATGATATTCTTTAATCCTCTTAACAGGTGCAATAGGGGTCTGCATAGTGCGCTTGAACTTGTTTTCAGTCCAAATGGTACCCTTAAGTATTCATATAAAACACATTCAGATGCTGGAAATGCAGTTTTATGGACATCCTTTTCGGCTATTTTCACTTGGTGTCATTCTTGGGTAAGGTCCAAAGAAGTAAAAATTTTGTTTTTGCTTGAAATTGAGTCAAGAATTTCATCTATTCTTGGTAGAGGAAATTTATCGCTAACTACTTGTTTGTTAAGGGCTCTATAGTCTACTACAAGTCTAAGATCACCATTCTTCTTTGGTATTAATATAACTGGTGCACTATACGGACTTATACTTGGGCGTATAATTTAATTTTTTTTCTAATTCCTGAATTTTATTTTTTAACCATTCTTTGTGCTTATATGGCACACGATATGGCTGTTTTGCTATGGGATTACCAGTCGTTAAATTGAATATTCATAAAATGGTATCAGTCCGATGTCATCTTCAGATGCCGAAAACATATCTTTAAAATTTCATAATAATTCGCATAATTTTTTCTTAAGTTCCAAGTCCGTAATAGGATCCATATTAAATTTGTTTAAAAATTGCGATTTAGTTAAAGGATATTTGTTATTTGAAGTTTTAATGCTGTTAATTAGGTTTCTTTTAGAATTTTCCCATGTATTTAAATCATTCTCCGTTAAAACCTGGATTTCAACTAAACACATCCCCTTTTTAATTTTAATTGTATCTTTTTCGTGGTTATTAGTTACCCAAATAAAACCTTCTCCTTTGTCATAAGATATAATCTGTTCCTCGCATAGCAGATTTTCGGGTATTTCAGATGGGGTCTTAGAAGAAGGAAATGCTCCATCAAGGCTACCAAAACCCTTGAAATATGGGTCCCTGACCTAGAAAGAGGTGTGTAATCGTGTTCGTCCAAGTTATTCGTACAGCTGTTCGTACAGTATGTAAATATGGGTCTCTGACCTAGAAAGAGGTGGGTAATCTTGTTCTTCCACGGATTCTAGTTCCCTCACTCCCGTTAGTATTTCTGGCTCTGTGATTGGTTTAGAAAAAGGATGTGGTATTCTTCGTCCACGGATTCTAGGCCTCTGATTGGCTGTGATCTTGTTAGTTTAGTATCTCCTGATGCATCCCTACTGCCATATACAAATAGAAATGGCACTTTTGGGGCCAATTCCTAAGTGGAAGAGTTAGGAAGCATAAAACAGTACCATGGCAATAATTATGGTCCAAAGCCCTTAACTGGAGGTATATAAGAGCCCCTTACAGATGTCCCCTCCCCCTCCAAACCCTCTTAGTAAGTTTCATAAATCGCCTACTCATTTTAAAAGTAAAATATTATTGCTAAAACAAATTAACTAAAACTACAAACTTTTCAGCTAAAAATCTACCAAAAATTAAGCTTTAATGATCAATAGTTTTGAATTTAACCTTCAAACTTCACTCTGTGAGGAAGCCTATGTGCTAGTTCTAACGGCCGTAACTTAGGAGAAAGGGCGTTCTTGCCCCTTAGTTTTTTACTCCTGCCTAGGTTTTGAAAACACTTTTTTTGGTCATTTCAATGGAAAGGGCACTTTTTTTCAAAAAAAAGGGGGGAAACAACAGAAAGTGTACTTTATAGGAATGTGCTATCAAGTCAAATTTATAAAAAAAGCGATTAGGTATAAATATAAGCTTTTAAATGTTCCCTTAAACAGCTCTCTTTTGTTACAATAGCCTTCTAGTTTCTTATAGTCATTAGGCGATTTATAAGGGCTCTCTTCATTATGGGTTTTTCAGGCGAAGTTGGCTGAGTAAAAACAGCTTTTTGTTCATCGAAAAAAAAACGTTCCTGAAAAATATATATTGTTTTATAAAGTATGGATATTGAGCCTTATGTTATAGACTGAAAGTTTTTCAGTACTGTCAAGGTTGTCTGCAGTATTTCTAGAGGTGTCTTATCTCCCCTAGGGAGTTGCATTAAAACTTAAAGCGAAAAGAAATTATTCTGTAAGAATAAAAAAGACCATGGCAGCGTTGTTTCTACATTAAATTTTAATCAAAAACGAGCAAAGATTTGTTATAAGAAAAAAAAGTTTCTCCGAGGGAAGTAAAGAGCGAAGTTGAAACCTAAAACTGACAAACACTATTATTCACAGCCTATCTAATATATAGCCTATCAATAAAACTAGTACAAATAAACCAACCAATTATGTTTCCCTGTGTTTTTAGGATTATAAAAAACTAGCGCTTTACTGAAAACACAAAATAATATAGGAGTTTTGGTACACTAAAAGCAAACAGATTAAGGACACTTTTTAGCTAATAAAATATTATCGATCCCTCTTAGCATCAACCCCTTTTAAGATAAAGCAAAGATCCATTTCAGGATTGTTGCTTTATTTTTTTTCTCGTTTCATTTGGTATCACTTCTGCACAATGGCTCAGTTCGATGCTGGCTCTCATTTTGGTTCTGAAAAGGGCATGTCATGATCAGTTTGTAGATAAGTTCGATTTCAAACCATCTTGATAGTATTAGGGCTATAGACTAGCTTCAGAAATTTTACCATTGCTTGAAATTCACTGTTGTACAGAAAGAAATAACCTGATTTCAAGAGTTCATAATAATAATAATGATCTGTATTTAAAAGCCTTATAAAGCCATATATAAAAAAAACAAATCCTAAAAAAAATTAAACTCCATTTGACATCCTTCCCTTCTATACAAAATTTCCTACTGTCACAATATAACGGGGAGACAGAGACCTCATTAACCCACGAAGCAGCCTACCTCCCCTTCTTGGATAATTGATCCCTTAAATGAGAAAGCTGCTTACACCGGAGGAGGAAGTGGCCCAACCCATAATCGTTTTCCCCACATCTCAAGCAACTAGACACGACCTCCAGACCTTCCCTCATTTTATTTACAACCTTACCATAAATTGAAAGACAATTAGCTCGAATCTGAATAAAAATTCTCAGATATTTAATGGGTAATCCCAGCTTAAAATAAAACTTCTGTCCAAAATTTTATTTAAATTCTCTATACAAAGTAAGACTCGGTAATTTATCCACAGCTGATTGCCATAGTTGCGCTGCTTGGTCTTCAAGTCTTGTACTAGATTCCTTGAAGACCTTTTCATGATCTTTTTGCCCTTTTCCTTTCTCCCACGGACTTGAAAATCCATTCGCATTTAATATCCTTGTGATGTGTGCTGTCAATGATGTTTCGATCTTCATATGCTGCTCGAGCAAGTCTAGTCTGGGGAAGTTTAAGGAGTCTTAACCAAAATTTGATGATTTGGGTGTATCATATTATGTATTATTTGATCTTCATTTCAAATAATACTAAAGCATATTTCTTATATTTTAAGATTGCATATAACTCACTATTGGTATTATAGGTGGCGAGATCAAAATTCTACCTGATAATCAATCTAATATTTCTGTATGCTGTTCAATGTCTTTGCTTTTGTATATATATATATATATATATATATATATATATATATATATATATATATATATATATATATATATATATATATATATATATATATATATATATATATATATATATATAAATTTTACGCTTATGTTCTTAAGATAAATTTAATTGTATACTGAAAGCTACTGATGTCACAACTGGTGTAAGACTATGAAAAGCTTTATAAATTAGTTTATTGTTGTCAAGCTATATACTCACCTTTGACTCCCAAATCAATATTCCTGTTTGTATGCTTGACTTTTGTGTTTTCAGTATAGTGCTAGTAAGATTCGAATGAACTTTATCAAGGCTTTTCCCCTAAGGCACTGTTGCATAATCTGGTTTTGAACGATAAGGAGCGCTCAAAGTTGAAACTAATAAAGATGTTGATGCCAAAAAGAGAATTTTAAGAAAGAAATTCAGAACAATCCATAGAAATCCATAGAAATCACTTAGTGAGGTGATTATGGGTTTGAACCATCAAGGACCGCAACCACCAATGACCTTAACCACCAGGGACCTCAAACTCTAAGGGTTCGTCTCCCCTACTTCCAAGGGACCCCCTCCCTCCAACTTTTTGGGACCCTTTCCCCATTTTTTTACTTTTTTGAAGTTTTTTTTTTGTTTTTTAATTTTTTTAACATGGTAATTTTTTCGACCTTTTTTTACATGTCTTAGAATGATATGAAATATACTTAAAACATAAAAAATTCAAATTTAATATTTCACAGAACAATTTTTAGAAATCCATAGAAATCAACTAGTGAAGTGATTATGAGTTTGAACCATCAAGGACTTCAGCCACCAATGACCTTAACCACCAAGGACCTCAAACTCTAAGGGTCCCTCTCCCCTACTTCCAAGGGACCCCCTCCCTCCAACTTTTTGGGACCCTTCCCCCTTTTTTTACTTTTTTGAAGTTTTTTTTTTGAAGTTTTTTTTTACTTTTTTTAACATGGTAATTTTTTTCGACCTTTTTTTTACATGTCTTAGAATGATATGAAATATACTTAAAACATAAAAAATTCACATTTAATATTTTTGAAATACAAAATGGGATTGATATCGATATGTTACCCGTGACTTTTACTATTAGAAAAATAATGTTTGTAGTAGCACTTTTCTTTCGGACTGAATTTTTTTTTGGACCTAGGCATTATTCAAATTTTATTTTAAATGTCTTAGAATGACATAAAACATACTTAAAACATAAGAAAATCACATTTAATATTTTCCAAATTCAAAATGAGAATGATATAGAAATGTTGGTCGTGACTTTTACTAATAGTAAAATAATGTTTGTAGTAGCACTTTTTTTTGGACTTAATTTTTTTTTCACTTAGAAATAATTCTTCTTTTTTAGAGATATAAGCTGAATTTTATTCTCAAAAATCTCAACAGACAAGCAAACACCCGTCCAGACACACAGACAGAGAGAGGTTTCAGTTTTCAGAAACAGGAACATCCACTTTTAAAGTATGTCTGATTTTATTAATACTATTTGATTTTTAGTAAAGTCGTAACAAACTCTCTTGGATACAAAATACAACCATCTCATTCAAAAAATTATGAAAAATTGTAAGTAAGTAAGAAACTCTTTCTTGAATTCACCTCCTGGATACACAATACAGAAATTTTATTCAAAGAACTATGAAAAAATTGTAAGTAACAAACTCTTTTTTGAATTCCCGTCTTGGAAACACAATGCAGAAATTTAATTAAAAAAATTGTGAGGAAATTGTAAGCAAGTAACACACTCTTTCTGGAATTCACCTCTTGGATATACAATACAGACATTTAATTTAATTCCTCATGGATACACAATGCGGAAATTTCATTCAAGAAATTATGAAAAAATTGTAAGTAAGTAGCAAACTCTTTCTTGAATTCACCTCTTGGTTACATAATGCAGATATTTCATTCAAGATATTATGAACAAATTGTGATTTCCACGCTTCATTTGCATGAAACAGATACAGAGAGTCTTATGACTCCACCCCCCCACAATGAATTCGGCAGGATTTATGACTCCTCCCATCAATGAATTAAGATGGTTTTAGGACTCATCCCCCTAGCCATAAGTCCTTTTAACCTTGAGCAAAGGTATAAAAGTTTGATAAAATCCTTCTCTACTAAAATACTAAATTAATAAATTCCAGGATGATATGACTATATGACACAGAATTTATAGGTTTGAAAAAATCATCTTGTGGTGTTATATTTGAATGCGCTTTTTTATTATTTTCTATTGAACTCGAAGAAATTGACTGTTATCATTGGATAGTGAACTATAATATGTTTGAGTATGATAAAAGCTTGTGGAGTACTATATTACAACGTATAAACGGACTGAGATTCTACGATAGAGTGATTACACCACATTATAAAAGTGGTCGAGAACTGAGAAGGGTTCAGAAAGAAGTCAGTGATATTTGCAGCTTTTTCGGGGTTGAAGTACTATACGAGAAGGGTAACGTACCTAAAGATAATTTTAATTCAAAAGTGTGACCCTAGGATTCTAGGAAAACAGTAACACTAGGAAAAATTGTAAGTAAGTAACAAACTCTTTCTTGAATTCACCTCTTGGACACACAATACAGACATTTCATTCAAGAAATTATGAAAAAATTGTAAGGAAGTACCAAACTCTTTCTTGAATTTGCCTCTTGGACAAACAATACAGAAATTTCATTCAGGAAATTGTGAAAAATTGTAAGTAAGTAACCAACACCTTCTTGAAGTCACCTCTTGGATACACAATGTGGAAATATAAATCAAGAAATTATGAGAAAATTGTAAGTAAGTAACAAATTCTTTCTTGAATTCGCCTCTTGGATACACAATACAGAAATTTCATTCAAGAAATTATAAAACAAATGGTAAGTAAGTGACAAACTCCTCCTTTAATTCACCTCTTGGATACACAATACAGACATTTCATTAAATAAATTATTAAAAAATTTCAAGTAAGTAACAGACTCTTTCTTGAATTCACCTATTGGATAGACAATACAGACATTTCATTCAAGAAATTATGAGAAAACAGTAAGTAAGTAATAAACTCTTTCTTAAATTCAGAAAACTATTTCTTTCTATATATATATATATATATATATATATATATATATATATATATATATATATATATATAACAGCAAAGACATTGAACAGCATACAGAAATATTAGATTGATTATCAGGTAGAATTTTGATCTCGCCACCTATAATACCAATAGTGAGTTATATGCAATCTTAAAATATAAGAAATATGCTTTAGTATTACCTGAAATGAAGATCAAATAATACATCACATGATACACCCAAATCATCGAATTTTGGTTAAGACTCCTTAAACTTCCCCAGACTAGACTTGCTCCAGCAGCATATGAAGATCAAAACATCATGGACAGCAGAAATCACAAGGATATTAAATGAGAATTGATTTTCAAGTCCCTGGGAGAAAGGAAAAGGGCAAAAAGATCATAAAAAGGTCTTCAAGGAATCTAGTGCAAGACTTGAAGACCAAGCAGCGCAACTATGGCAATCAGCTGTGGATAAATTACCGAGTCTTACTTTGTATAGAGAAGTTAAAGAAAATTTTGGACAGAAGTTTTATTTTAAGCTGGGATTACCCATTAAATATCTGAGGATTATTATTCAGATTCGAGCTAATTGTCTTTCAATTTATGGTAAGGTTGTAAAGAAAATGAGGGAAGGTCTGGAGGCCGTGTCTAGTTGCTTGATATGTGGGGGAAAGGATTATGGGTTGGGCCACTTCCTCCTCAGGTGTAAGCAGCTTTCTCATTTAAGGGGATCAATTATCCAAGAAGGGGAGGTATGCTGCTTCGTGGGTTAATGAGGTCTCGGTCTCCCGTTATGTTGTGACAGTAGGAAATTTTGTATTGAATGGAAGGATGTCAAATGGAGTGTAATTTTTTTTTAGGATTTGTTTTTTTATATATGGCTTTATAAGGCTTTTAAATACAGATTATTATCATTATTATGAACTCTTGAAATCCGGTTATTTCTCTCTATACAACAGTGAATTTCAAGCAATGATAAAATTTCTGAAGCTAGTCTATAGCCCTAATACTATCAAGATGGTTTTAAATCGAACTTATCTACAAACTGATCATGACATGCCCTTTCCAGAACCAAAACGAGAGCCAGCATCGAACTGAGCCATTGTGCAGAAGTGATACCAAATTAAACGAAAAAGAAAATAAAGCAACAATCATAAAATGGATCTTTGCTTTATCTTAAAACGGGTTGATGCTAAGAGGGATTGATTTTATTTTATTAGCTAAAAAGTGTCCTTAATTTGTTTGCTTTTAGTGTACCAAAACTTCTATATTATTTTGTGTTTTCAGTAAAGCGCTAGTTTTCTATATCCTAAAAACATAGGGAAACATAATTAGTTGGTTCATTTGTACTAGTTTTATTGATAGGCTATATATTAGATAGGCTGTGAATAACAGTGTTTGTCAGTTTTAGGTTTCAACTTCGCTCTTTACTTCCCTCGGAGAAACTTGTTTTTCTTATAACAAATCTTTGGTCGTTTTTGATTAAAATTTAATGTAGAAACAACGCTGCCATGATCTTTTTATTCTTACAGAATAATTTCTTTTCGCTTTAAGTTTTAATGCCACTCCCTAGGGGAGATAAGACACCTCTAGAAAATACTGCAGACAACCTTGACAGCTGCGAAAAACTTTCAGTCTATAACATAAGGCTCAATATCCATACTTTACAAAATAAGATATGTTTTTCAAGACCGTTTTTTTCGATTAACAAAAAGCCGTTTTTACTCGGCCAACTTCGCCTGAAAAACCCATAATGAAGACAGCCCTTATAAATCGCCTAATGACTATAAGAAACTAGAAGGCTATTGTAACAAAAGAGAGCTGTTTAAGGGAATATTTAAAAGCTTATATTTATACCTAATCGCTTTTTTTATAAATTTGACTTGATAGCACATTCCCATAAAGTACACTTTCTGTTGTTTCCCCCTTTTTTTTTGGAAAAAAAGTGCCCTTTCCAGTGAGATGACCAAAAAAAGTGTTTTCAAAACCTAGGCAGGAGTAAAAAACTAAGGGGGCAAGAACGCCCCTTCTCCTAAGTTACGGCCGTTAGAACTGGCACATAGGCTTCCTCACAGAGTGAAGTTTGAAGGTTCAATTCAAAACTGTTGATCATTAAAGCTTAATTTTTGGTAGATTTTTAGCTGAAAAGTTTGTAGTTTTAGTTGTTTTAGCAATAATATTTTACTTTTAAGATGAGTAGGCGATTTATGAAACTTTCTAAGAGGGTTTGGAGGGGGAGGGGCATCTGTAAGGGGTTCTTATATACCTCCAGTTAAGGGCTTTGGACCATAATTATTGCCATGGCACTGTTTTATGCTTCCAAACTCTTCCACTTATGAATTGGCCCCAAAAGTACCATTTTTAGTTGTATATGGCAGTAGGGATGCATCAGGAGATACTAAACTAACAAGATCACAGCCAACCAGAGGTCTAGAATCCGTGGACGAGGAATACCACATCCTCTTTCTAAACCAATCACAGAGCCAGAAATACTAACGGGAGTGAGGGAACTAGAATCCGTGGAAGAACAAGATTACACACCTCTTTCTAGGTAAGGGACCCATATTTACATACTGTACGAACAACTGTACGAACAACTTGGACGAACACGATTACGCACCTCTTTCTAGATCAGGGACCCATATTTACATACTGTACGAACAACTGTACGTACAAGATTACTGTACGAACAACTGGGGCGAACAAGATTAAACACCTCTTTCTAGATCAATGACAGGGTTAGATTACGACCAGGACAATGTGACATCACTTGACCTCCAATGAATTTACCGTGAATTTAGGTAACAGGATGTTGTCGAAACTGCGTATTATCTGCTGACACAATTTGTCCATGAGACATTGCTTATAAAATCCTCTTATGTAATTATCGAATATTCTTGAAGTAGAGCTTTCATATGGGGTGAAACAAAGCTAGATATTATTCAAATTTTTCAATTGGATTGTATGAAAGGGATAAATGAGTTAAAAGGGCGTAACAGTTAAGGTAAGTTTGACTCTCCCTCCAACTTTTCGGGTACCATCCTCCATTTTTTTTATACTTTTTTGAGCTTTTTCCTTCTAAACTAGCTAAAGTAGCAACATTTTACTCTATACTATTATTATTTTCAAGGGTTTTTGGTAGCCTTGATGGAGCATTCTCCTTCTATACTAACTAAAATAGCAACATTTTACCCTGTATTATTAATATTTTCAAGGATTTCTGATAGCCTTGATGGAGCATTCTCCGTTTAAACTAGCTAAAATAGCAACATTTTAGCCTTTATTATTAGTATTTTCAAGGGATTTTGGTAGCCTTGATGGAACATTCTCCTTCTAAACTAGCTAAAATAGCAACAATTTACCCTATGTTATTAGTATGTTCAAGGGTTTTTGGTAGCCTTGATGGAGTATTCTTCTTCTAAACTAGCTACAAAAGCAAAATTTCACCCTATACTAATAGTATTTTCAAGGGTTTTGGTAGCCTTGATGTAACATTCTCCATCTAAACTAGCTATAAAAGCAACATTTTACCCTATATTATTATTATTTTCAAGGATTTTTGGTTGCCTTGATGGAGCATTTTCCTTCTAAACAAGCTACAATAGCAACATTTTACCCTATACTATTAGTATTTTCAATGGTTTTGGTAACCTTCCTTCTAAACTAGCTAAAATAGCAAAATTTGACCATATATTATTAATATTTTCCAGAGTTTTGGTAGCGTATGTAGTACAGACTCATACTAAGATATCCACAACAGAAACATATTATACTGTACTGCTAGTATTTTTAAAGGTTTTTGTAACCTTTCTTCTAACCTAGTTGAAGTAGAAAAATATCACCATGCTTAAGTAGTTTTTTAAAGGGTTTTGGCGTCACAAATGGAGCAACCTCCCTCTAATCTAATTACAATTAAAACATGTTACCCTATATTATTAGTATTTTCAAGGGTTTTGGTAGCCTTGAGGGAGCATTTTCCTTTTAAAATAGCTACAATAGCAACACTTTACCCAATATTATTAGTATTTGCAAGGGTTTTTTGTAACCTTTATGGAGCATTCATCGTCTAAACTAGCTATAATAGCAAAATTTTACCCTATATGATTAGTATTTTCAAGGACTTTGGTAGCCCTGAAGGAGCATTTTCCTTCTAAACTAGCTACAATAGCAACATTTTACCCTATATTATTAGTATTTTCAAGGGTTTTGGTAGCCTTGATGGAGCATTTCCTTCTAAACTAGCTATATTAGCTTTGTTTTTACCTATACTATGAGTAGTTTCAAGGGTTTTGGTAGCCTTCCTTCTAAACTAGCAATATTTTACCCTATAGTATTAGTATTTTCAAGGGCTTTGGTCGCCTTGATAGAACATTATCATTCTAAACTAGCTACAATAGCAACATTTTACCCTATATTGTTAGTATTTTCAAGGGTTTTTTGGTAACCTAGATGGAGCATTCTCCTTCTAAACAAGCTACAATAACAACATTTTACCCTATATTATTAGTATTTTCAAGGGTTTTGGTAATCTTTTTTCTCTCCCAACATTACTTTACGACTTTTTGCGCACCCCAACACCAAGAAATACCTTTCAAAAGAATTTATTATATTATTTCAGAACAAGTTCTTTTCGTAATATTCCTCCTAAACCTGTTTCACATGTTGAAGTATTCATTTTTTTTCACCTCAACATTACTTTACGACTTTTTGTATACCCCAACACCAAGAAATAATTTCCAAACAGCTTTATTATATCATTTCAGTTCAGTTTCTTTTCTTAATATTCCTCCTAAACCTGGTTTACAACTTAAAGTACTCAGCTTTTTTCACTCCAAACATTAGTTTACAACTTTTTTTAAATAAAGTTGGGTTTTAGTTTTGAAAAATATGAACGTCCACGTTTAATATACATCTGGTTTTATTAATGATATTTGATTTTCTAATAAACCTTGGTTTTAGTAGTCAGAAATAAGAACAATTATGTTTAAAATACATCTGATTTTATTAAAAATATTTGATCTTTTTAAATAGAGTTGGGTTTTAATTTTTGGGAATACGAACATCCCCGTTTAAAATACATCTGATTTTATTAAAAATTTAAAGTTCTGTTCTAAATTTCTTATTAAAGATAGAAAAAAGCTATACTATGATTGCAAATAGTCGCCATGAAGATAAAGAGTTCTACTTTAATTCTGAGTTTTCTCAAAGAAGTGAAGAAAAGTTCAAATTTACTTCTTAATTTTCTCAAAGAAAAAAAAGGAAAAAATTAGTACTATGATTGTGAATATTCGCCATGAAGATAACAAGTTCCACTTTAATTCTGAGTTTTCTCAAAGAAGTGAAGAAAAGTTCAAGTTCTCTTCTGAAGATAAAAATTTCCACTTTAATTCTGAGTTTTCTCAATAAGGTGAAGAAAAGTTCAAGTTCTCTTCTGAATTTTCACAAAGAAAAAAATAAGTTACAGATCGATTCTAATTTTTTCTAGAGAAAATAAAAAAGTTCCACTTTAAATCTGAGTTTTCTCAATGAAGAAAAGAAAAGTTCAAGTTCTCTTCTGAAAATTTCTCAAGGAAAACAGTTACGGATGAATTCTAATTTTTTCAAAAATAAAAGGGTTCCTCTTTTCATTTCTGAATTTTCTCAAAAAAAAGGTTGGAGATCAATTTTAATTTTTTCCAAAGAAAAAAAAGCTAGGGTTCAATT
The DNA here is from genome assembly GCF_049724085.1 of Artemia sp. Qi Xiang Cuo. Classification (NCBI taxonomy): domain Eukaryota; kingdom Metazoa; phylum Arthropoda; class Branchiopoda; order Anostraca; family Artemiidae; genus Artemia; species Artemia sp. Qi Xiang Cuo. Next base: position 45,205,309 of record NC_142805.1, read on the forward strand.
CTTATTTTTTCCAAAGAAAGTAAAAAAAGTTCCACTTCAGTTCTTAATTTTCTAAAAGACATAAAAAATTTAAAATTCTGTTCTAAATTTTTCCATACAAGATAAAAAAAGGTTATACTTTGATTGTGAATATTCTCATTGAAGATAAAAACTTCCACTTTAATTCTAAGATTTTTCAACGAAGTGAAGAAAAGTTCAAGTTCTCTTCTTAATTTTCTCAATGAAAAGAAATAAGTTACAGATCAATTCTATTTTTACAAAGAAAATAAAGAGATTCAACCTCAGTTCTGTTTTTTCTCAAAGAGGTGAAAAAAATTTTAAAGTTCTGTTCTCAATTTTTTATTGAAGATAGAAAAAATTTATACTACGATTGTTAGTATTCAACATGAAGATAAAGAGTTCCACTTTAATTCTGAGTTTTCTCAAAGAAGTGAAGAAAAGTTCAAGTTCTCTTCTGAAGATAAAAGTTCCACTTTAATTCCGAGTTTTCTGAATAAAGTGAAGAAAAGTTCAAGTTCTCTTCTGAATTTTCTCAAAGAAAAAAATAAGCTACAGATCAATCCTAATTTTTTCCAGAGAAACAAAAAAGGTTCCACTTCTGTTCTGATTTTTCTCAAAGAGGTGAAAAAATTTAAAGTTCTGTTCTAAATTTCTTGTAAAAGATAGAAAAAACCTATACTAAACCTTTGATTGTGAATATTTACCATGAAGATAAAGAGTTCCACTTTAATTCTGAGTTTTCTCAAAGAAGTGGAAAAATGTTAAAGTTCTCGTCTGAATTTTCTTAAATAAGAGAAATAAGGTTGGCTCAATTCTGAATTTTACCAAAGAAGAGAAAAAGTCCTACTTCAGTTCTTAATTTCCTCATATATGAAAAAATTTTTTTAATTTATGTTCTAAATTTCTCCGTAGAAGATAGAAAAGAAGTTACTGTTGAATTCTGTATATTCTCCATGAAGATAGAAAAAGTTCCACTTTAATTCTGAGTTTTCTCAGAGAGGTGATTAAAAGTACAAGTTCTCTCTTCTGAGGATAAAGAGTTTCACTTTTTATTCTGAGTTTTCTCAAAGAATTAAAAAAACTTAAAGTTCTTTTCTAAATTTTCAAAAATAAAATAATTTATAGTTCAGTTCCAAATTTGTTCATTGAAATAAGAAAAAAATTTATAATTCGGTTCTGAATTTTTCCTCCAAGAAGAGAAAAAGTTCTGCTTTAATTCTATATTTTTTCAAAGAAATGAATGAAAGTTCAAGTTCTCTTCTGAATTTTTTCCCAGAGAAGAGAAGAGTTTCCACTTTAATTCTGAGTTTTCGAAACGAAGTGAAGAAAAGTTCAAGTCCTCTTCTGAAATTTCTTAAAGAAAAGAAAAAAGTTATAGTCCAATTCTAATTTGTTCCCAAGAAAATAAAAAATATCTGACTTTTTAATAAACATTCTAAGTATTTGACATGCTAGCGTATCCTAAAATAATAGAAATATAATAAAGTAATGCATAAAATAATTTTATTGAAATAGCAACATGTAGAATTTTAACATAAAAATATGTTACATACATTATTATACATTATTACTATTATCGAGCAGCTTTGGATAATTTGAATCTGTTCCATAAAATAAATCATCATGTTTTCTCTTGATACTAGAATTACTCGCTTCGCTTAGTTAATAACCACTAGAATATTCATTATTCCATTTTGAGTCATATACAATTTTTACTGGGGTGTCACCTACAGGTTCAATACACGTTTCATCCGTGGTATTATTTGATTCATTGACTATATGATCATTGGTAGTAATAATGTTCCCTTGTGCTTTATACTCCATTAATTTATCTTTAAATTCATCAGCGACATTGTCTGCCAATGCCCTTTTTATTTTAACAGCGATTCCATTGTCTATTATCACATTATTTTTACAGAGGTAACAGTTCTGGCACGTAGACAAGATATGATTTATGATGTTGGTGCAGCACTAAGCATGTCTTCTATTTCCCTTTGTTTTCTGGCAGCACAGCCGCTGAGTAACACAGCCATAGTGAGAGAGACATGCAAAGTCGACATCGCTTTACTTTAGACTAGGTTACGTGCCCACACGTAACCTAGGTTAGGGCATTGGCAGAAAATATCACTAATGAATATAAAGATAAATTAATGGAGAATAAAGCACAAGTGAACAGTATTACTACCAATGATCATATAGTCAATGAATCAAATAATACCACGGATAAAACGTGTATTGAACTTGTAGGCGACACCCCAGTAGAAGTTGTATATGACTCAAAATGGAATAATAATTAATCTAGTGATTATGAACTAAGAGAAGCGAGCAGCTCTAGTATCAAGACAGAACATGATGATTTATTTTATGGAACAGATTCAAATGTCCAAAGTTGCTCAATAATAGTAATAATGTATAAAAATGTATGTAACATATTTTATATTAATATGCTACATGTTGCTATTTCAATAAGATTATTCTATGCATTACTTTGTTATATTTCTATTATTTTAGGATTCTTGGTGTTGGGGTATGCAAAAAGTCGTAAAGTAATGTTGGGGTGAAAAAGATGAGTACTTCAACTTGTAAAACAGGTTTAGGAGGAATATTAAGAAAAGAACTTGTTCTGAAATAATATAATAAAACCATTGAAAAGTATTGCTTGGTGTGGGGGTATGTAAAAAGTAAAGTAATGTTGGGAGTGAAAAAAAATTACCAAAAACCCTTGAAAATACTAATAATACAGGGTAAAATGTTGCTACTGTAACTAGTTTAGAAGGAAAATGCTCCATCAAGGCTACCAAAACCCCTTGAAAATACTGATAGATTAACGTATATTTAGGTGCTACTGTAGCTAGTTTAGAAGGAGAACACTCTATTAAGGCAATAAAAACCCTGAAAAAGACCAATAGCATGTGCTGGAATGTCGTAGAATTATATAGTGTAGAAGGAGAATAATCACTCAAGACTACAAAAAACCTATTATAATACTAATAATATATGTAATAATTTTGCTATTGTAGCTATTTTAGAAGGAAGGCTACCAAAACCCTTGAAAATACTAATAGTATAGGGTAAAATGTTGCTATTGTAGCTAGTTTAGAAGGAAAATGCTCCATCAAGACTACCAAACACCCTTGAAAATACTAATAGTACAGGGTAAAATGTTGCTATTGTAGCTAGTTTAGAAGGAGAATGTTGCATCAAGGCTACCAAAACCCTTGCTAATACTAATAATACCGTGTAAAATGTTGCTAATGTAGCTAATTAAGAAGGAAGGCTACAAAAACCCTTGAAAATACTAACAGTATAGGGTAAAATGTTGCTATTGTGGCTAGTTTAAAGGGAGAATGTTCCATCAAGGCTACCAAAAACCCTTGAAAATACTAATAACATAGCGTAAAATGTTGCTATTGTAGCTAGTTTAGAAGGAAAATGCCCCATCAAAGCTAGCAAAACCCTTGAAAATACTAATAATATAGGATTAAATGTTGCTATTGTAGCTAGTTTAAAAGGAAAATGCTCCATCAAGGCTACCAAAAAACCCTTGAAAATACTAGGAATATAGGGTAAAATGTTGCTATTTTAGCTAGTTGAAAATGAGAAAGTTCCATCAAGGCTACCAAAACCCTTGAAAATACTAATAATATTGGGTAAAATGTTGCTATTATATCTAGTTTAGAAGGAAGGCTACCAAAACCCTCGAAAAAAACTAATAGTATAGGTAAATATGTTGCTATTGTGACTAGTTTAGAAGGAAAATGCTCTATCAAGGCTACCAAAACCCTCGAAAATACTAATACTTTAAGGGTAATATGTTGTTATTGTAGCTAGTTTAGAAAGAGAATGCTCCATCAAGGCTACAAAAATTCCCTTAAAATACTAATAATATAGGGTAAGGTGTTGCTATTGTGGCTAGTTTAGAAGGAGAATGTTCCATCAAGGCTACCAAAACCCTTGAAAATACTAATAGTATAGGGTAAAATATTTTAGCAAGTTTAGAAGGAAAATGCTCCATCAAGGCTACCAGAACCTATGTAAATACTAATAATATAGGTTAATATGTTCTTATTGTAGCTAGATTAGAAGGAAGGCTACCAAAACCCTTGAAAATACTAATAGTACAGGGTAAAATGTTGCTATTGTGGCTAGTTTAGAAGGAAAATGCTTCATCAAGGCGACCAAAAACCCTTAAAAATACTAATAAAGTAGGGTAAAATGTTGCTATTGTAGCTAGTTTAGAAGGAAAATGCTCCATCAAGGCTACCAAAAACCTTTGAAAATACTTATAATATAGTGTAAAATGTTGCTATTGTAGCTAGTTTAGAAGAAAGATGCTCCGTCAGGGCTACCAAAACCATTAAAAATACGAAAAATATAGGGTAAAATTTTGCTATTGCAGCTAGTTTAGCATGAAGGCTAACAAAAAACTTGAAAAAACTAATAGTGTAGGTTAGAATGTTGCTATTATAGCAAGTTTAAAAGAAGAATGCTCCATCAATGCTACCAAAAACCATTGAAAATACTAATAATATAAGGTAAATTTTTGCTATTGTTGCTAGTATAGAAGGAAGGCTACCAAAACCCTTGAAACTAATATTGTAGGGTAAAAATGTTGCTATTGTAGATAGTTTAGACGGAAAATGCTCCATCAAGGCTACCAAAATCCTTGAAAATACTAATAATATAGGGTAAAATGTTGCTATTGTAGCTAGTTTAGAAGGAAAATGCTCCATCAAGGCTACCAAAAACCCTTAAAAATACTAAAATATAGGGTAAAATGTTGCTATTGTGGCTAGTTTAAAAGGAAAATGCTCCATCAAGGCTACCAAAACCATTGAAATTACTAATATAGTGTAGAATGTTGCTATTGTAGCTAGTTTAGAATGAGAATGTTCCATCAAGGCTACCAAAACCCTTGAAAATACTAATAATATAGGGTAAAATGTTGCTATTGTAGCTAGTTTAGAAGGAAAATGCCCCATCAAGGCTACCAAAAAACCCTTCAAAATACTTATAATATAGTGTAAAATGTTGCTATTGTAGCTAGTTTAGAAGAAAGATGCTCCATCAGGGCTACCAAAACCATTAAAAATACGAAAAATATAGGGTAAAGTTTTGTTATTACAGCTAGTTTAGCATGAAGGTTACCAAAACCCTTGAAAAAACTCATAGTATAGGTTAAAATGTTGCTATTGTAGCTAGTTTAGAATAAGAATGTTCCATAAATGCTACAAAAACCCTTGAAAATACGAATAATAGAGGGTAAAATGTTGCTATTGTAGCTAGTTTTGAAGGAAGGATATCAAAACCCTTGAAAAACTAATAGTATAGTTAAAAATGTTGCTATTGTAGCTAGTTTAGAAGGAAAATGCTCCATCAAGGCTACCAAAACCATTAAAAATACTAATAATATAGGGTAAAATGTTGATATTGTAGCTAGTTTAGAAGGAAAATGCTCCATCAAGGCTACCAAAAACCCTTCAAAATACTAAAAAATAGGGTAAAATGTTGCTATTGTAGCTAGTTTAGAAGGAAAATGCTCCATCAAGGCTACCAAAAAACACTTCAAAATAATTATAATATAGGGTAAAATGTTGCTATTGTGGCAAGTTTAAAAGGAGAATGCTCCATCTAGGCTACAGAAACCCTTGAAAATACTAATTATATAAGTTGAAATTTTGCTATTGTTGCTAGTTTAGCAGGAACGCTACAAAAACCCTTGAAAATAATAATAGTATAGTTAAATATGTTGCTATTGTAGCTATTTTATAATGAGAACGTTCCATCAAGGCTACCAAAACCCTTGAAAATACTAATAATAGAAGGTAAAATGTTGCTATTGTAGCTAGTTTTGAAGGAAGGCTACCAAAACCCTTGAAAAACTAATAGTGTAGGTAAAAATTTTGCTATTGTAGCTAGTTTAGAAGGAGAATGTTCCATCAAGGCTATCAAAACCCTTGAAAATACTAATAATATAGGGTAGATTATTGCTATTGTAGCTAACTTAGAATGAGAATGTTCCATCAAGGCCACCAAAACCCTCGAAAATACTAATAATATAGGGTAATATGTTGTTATTGTAGCTAGTTTAGAAAGAGAATGCTCCATCAAGGCTACCAAAACCCTTCAAATACTAATAATATAGGGTGAAGTGTTGCTATTGCAGCTAGTTTAGAAGGATAATGTTCCATCAAGGCTACCAAAACCCTTGAAAATACTAACAGTTTAGGGTAAAATGTTGTTATTGTCGCTAGTTTTGAAGGAGAATGCTCCATCAAGGCTACCAAAACCCTTGAAAATACTAATACATATAGGGTAAAATGTTGCTATTTTAGCAAGTTTAGAAGGCAAATGCTCCATCAAGGCCACCAGCACCTATGAAAATACTAATAGTTTAGGGTAAAATGTTGCTAACGTAGCTAGTTTAGAAGGAAGGCTACCAAAACCCTTGAAAATATTAATAGCATAGGGTAAAATGTTGCTGTTTTAGCTAGTTTAGAAAGAAAATGCTCCATCAAGACTACCAAACACCCTTGAAAATACTAATAGTACAGGGTAAAATGTTGCTATCTTAGCTAGTTTAGAAGGAGAATGTTGCATCAAGGCTACCAAAACCCTTGCTAATACTAATAATACCGTGTAAAATGTTGCTAATGTAGCTAATTAAGAAGGAAGGCTACAAAAACCCTTGAAAATACTAACAGTATAGGGTAAAATGTTGCTATTGTGGCTAGTTTAAAGGGAGAATGTTCCATCAAGGCTACCAAAAACCCTTCAAAATACTAATTATATAGGGTAAAATGTTGCTATTATAGCTAGTTTAGAAGGAAAATGCCCCATCAAAGCTAGCAAAACCCTTGAAAATACTAATAATATAGGATAAAATGTTGCTATTGTAGCTAGTTTAAAAGGAAAATGCTCCATCAAGGCTACCAAAAAACCCTTGAAAATACTAGGAATATAGGGTAAAATGTTGCTATTGTAGCTAGTTGAAAATGAGAAAGATCCATCAAGGCCACCAAAACCCTTGAAAATACTAATAATATTGGGTAAAATGTTGCTATTATATCTAGTTTAGAAGGAAGGCTACCAAAACCCTCGAAAAAAACTAATAGTATAGGTAAACATGTTGCTATTGTAGCTAGTTTAGAAGGTAAATTCTCTAACAAGGCTACCAAAACCTTTGAAAATACTAATAATATAGGGTAAAATGTTGCTATTGTGGCTAGTTTAGAAGGAAAATGCTCTATCAAGGCTACCAAAACCCTCGAAAATACTAATACTTTAAGGGTAATATGTTGTTATTGTAGCTAGTTTAGAAAGAGAATGCTCCATCAAGGCTACAAAAAAACCTTAAAATACTAATAATATAGGGTAAGGTGTTGCTATTGTAGCTAGTTTAGAAGGAGAATGTTCCATTAAGGCTACCAAAACCCTTGAAAATACTAATAGTATAGGGTAATATATTTTAGCAAGTTTAGAAGGAAAATACTCCATCAAGGCTACCAGAAACTGTGAAAATACTAATAATATAGGTTAAAATGTTCTTATTGTAGCTAGTTTAGAAGGAAGGCTACCAAAACCCTTGAAAATACTAATAGTACAGGGTAAAATGTTGCTATTGTAGCTAGTTTAGAAGGAAAATGCTCCATCAAGGCGACCAAAAACCCTTAAAAATACTAATAAAATAGGGTAAAATGTTGTTGTTGTAGCTAGTTTAAAAGTAGAATACTTCCTCAGGGCTACCAAAAAACCTTTTATATTTCTATTCAGAATTGTGATATTTTGTGTTGTTTGGAAGAAGATTATTCAATCAATACTACCAAATCGCTTTAAAATATAAATAGTATAAAGTAAAGTATTGTTATTGTAGCTAGTTTAGAATGAAGGCTACCAAAACCCTTGAAAAAACTCATAGTATAGGTAAACATGTTGCTATTGTAGCAAGTTTAAAATGAAAATGTTCCATCAAGGTTACCAAAACCCTTGAAAATACTAATAATAGAAGGTAAAATGTTGTTATTGTTGCTAGTTTAGAAGGAAGGCTACCAAAAGCCTTGAAAATACTAATAGTATAGGTAAAAATGTTGCTATTGTAGCTAGTTTAGACGGAAAATTCTCCATCAAGGCTATCAAAATCCTTGAAAATACTAATAATATAGGGTAAATTGTTGTTATTGTAGCTAGTTTAGAAGGAGAATGCTCTATCAAGGCTACCAAAACCCTCGAAAATACTAATAATATAGGGTAATATGTTGTTATTGTAGCTAGTTTAGAAAGAGAATGCTCCATTCTCTTTCTAAGATTGAGAATAGTCATTCTAAGATTTTATTATATAAGATTGTATAATAAAAATAGTGACGAATACCACACTGCCTTTCCATGACAAACAAAGAAAGTATGAAGAACAATAGGGAAAATTTTTGCAAGAAAATGAAGATAAATTGAATGACTATTTCGGACCTATGTCCAGAGGCCGTCCTCAGCAAGACAAAAATATAGGAAAAGAAAAAAAACTCACAACAACATACGACCAATAAAATCATAATTTTTTTTTTTTTTTTAAAAGAAGTCCCAGCATCCTTACTTCAGTGAATTTCAACCAGGACTGATAAAAAGTGAGGTTAAAATAAGGCGATTCAATGAGATGAAAGAAAAATTATTTAAAAACAAGTTCTTATTGCTAATCCAGCCTTTTTGGCAGCTAACCTCAAAGTTCCTTTTGTGACCGGTTCTGTGTTAATGTCTATTGGTTTTTAAAAATATTTTGTAAGATCATTTTTAGTTAAATTTATGTATAGAGCATTTAGGGTATATTCTCCCAAGTCCCTCTTTAAGGAAAAATTATTATTAATCTTAAGTTTGATTTCAATTGCTTCTCGGACTACCTGTTTTATGCCTAGGTAATTGCTAAAAAGTGCAGATTCATCAAAAAGTATATTGTGGCTAGGATTTTCAAATACATGGCTGGCTAAAGCAGAATCAAATGAAACCGTAGAAATATTAGAATTTAGAGCTTTGACAATATCATCTTTATGCTGTTGTATGCGTTTTTCTAAATTCTGGTGCTTTCTACCTACACAGTATTTGCCACAATCTCATGGTATTTGATACATCCCTCTTTGGCGAGTAACTGGGGCTTTATCTTTTTAGTTTTCATGTAATGAAAACTCCGGGTTCGATACAGCCCCCCAGGGCTCGCAGGTAGGTGTTATAAGTAATGCTCTGGGGGTATATATAGCTCCTATGAAAGAGATTCTCGTATAAACTTCGGAGAGGACTCCTGTGATTGGAAATTGAAAGTTATCGTTCACTTTTTAAGAGTCAAATGAGATTGCAGGGTAACTAGCCCCCCTCCCCTCTCCACGTCCTCTTTTCCTCAAAGCCATCCGATAATAACTTTGAGAGAACCGTTTTTTTCAAAATCGTTCAAAGGTCATATAACGAAAACTCTGGGGTCGACACAATCCTTCAGGGCCCGGGGTAGGAGCTGTAAGTTATGCCTGGAGGGCATATATAGCTGTTGTGGAAGGGATGCTCGTGTAAACTTCAGAGAGGGCTCATTTGATTGAATATTGAAAGTTCTAGCTCAGTTTTTAAGAGTCAAAAGACATCAGAGGCTAACGATCCCCCCAAGCCCCTTTTCCCCAAAATGCATCCGATAAAAATTTTGTGATAGCCATTTTGTTAAAAGTAGTTAAAAGGTCATAATAAAAAAAACTCCTGTGTTGATACAACCACCCAGGGCCCGGGGGCAAGCGTTGCAAGTTTTGCCCTGGGGGCATATATGGTTCTTACAGAAGGGATAATCGTATAAACTTCAGAGAGGGCTGATTTGAATGGGAATTTGAAGTTCTAGTTCAATTTTTAAGAGTCAAAAGAGATCTGAGAGCCCCTGGCCCCCGCCACGCCCTTTTTTCCCCAAACCCATCGGATACAACTTTCGAGATAGCCATTTTTTGAAAATAGTCCAAAGGTCAGAAAACGAAAAACCCGGTGTCGACACAACCTCCCAGGGTCCTGGGAGCAGGAATTGTAAGCTATATCCTGAGGCCGTATATGGTTCTTATGAAAGGGATGCTCGTATAATCTTCAGAGAAAGCTCATTTGAACGGAAGCTAAAAGTTCTAGTTCATTTTCTCAGAGTAAAAAAAGATTGGAGGGCAACTAGCCCCTTCCGCCCTTCACGCCTTTGGGTTTATCGTATGGATAAACCCATCCGATAAAAATTTTAGGTAACTATTTCGTTAAAAATAGCTCAAACATCAGATATTAAGACTAAGGGGTTGAAAAAAAAACCCAGGGCCCAGGGACAGGAGTTGTAAGTTATACTCTGGGGGTATATATGGTTATTATAGAATAGATGCTCATAAAAAATTCAGAGAGGGTTCATTTGATTGAAAATAGAAAGTTCTAGTTCCCTTTTAAAGATTCAAAAGAGACCGAAGGGCACTTAGCCCCCAACCCACACCCTTTTTTCCAAAAACCCATCCGATAAAAATCTTGAGATAGCCATTTTGTTAAAAAAAAGTTCAAACATCAGATAATAAAAACTCCGAGGTTGACATAAACCCATTTTTTCACTTTGATACTGTTACTTTGATATCAGTTTTAATACTTTGATGAACATTTGTTTTTGTTTTTTTTTAAGTTTGATTTTGAATAAAGAATTTTTTAAAACTTCAAACTTTTTGCAATCAAAACGAGCAAAAATTAATTTTAAAAAAATTGTAAGTTTTTCAAAGAAAAGTAAAAGCCATTTTAAACTTAAGCTCAGCAGATACAAAAACCTGTTAAGATTCAAACTCCAAACGACCAGAAATTACTATTAAAGAATAAATAAAACCCAAAACGAACAGAAATTAAATAAACAAGCATAGCAAAAAACATACAAGTAATAATGTAAATGAATGAATAGATCTTAAAGCGAGTAATGCTTAGATTAAATATGAAAATCAAGCTTCTAACGAAAAAATATTTTGCTATTGAAGTATTAATGAAACTTAAAACGAACAGAAATTAAATCAAAAATCAAAACAAACTAACATACAATAGATATTAATGTAATTCAACAAATAAATCCTAAAACGAGTGAAACTTATATTAAATACGCAAATCAAGCTTGAAACGAACAAAAATCACTACAAACAAGTATATTATAATATAAAGAGTATTTGTATCTGCTGAGCTTAAGTGTAAAATGGCCTTTATTTTTCTTTAAAAAACTTATTTTTCGGAAAGTTTTTTTAATTAATTACTATAAATGACGATTCTTTGGTACCACACCTAAACTACCAAACGTGATAGGCTGTGAAAATCGACAACCTGGACCATCAGTTGCGACAAAAGGGAACAAAAATCACTACAAACAAGAGTTTGGGTATCGCCTGCTTCTCTCACTGTAAAAGTCTAAAACCTACTGCGTCATTGGCACTTTACTGAAAAGTATATTCGTCTTGATTGGTCTTGGAAAGTATAAATAACATTAAATTGAATATTTTATGCATAATGATGTTAATTGTTGAAATATCCATCAGTTCAAGAATTTATTTAGCTGTAATTTTATTTTTATTTTCAATGCTGTAAGACTGTAAGAACTGCAAAAGAAAATATTTGTAATATAATTCGTTTTCAGTTAAGCGCCAATGACGCAGAAGGCTTTTGGTTTATTTGCAGTTAAGGAAGGAGGCAGTATCCAAAATCTTGTTTGTAGTTAAAATATTTGCGTCTATCAAAGAACTAACAAATTTAATTACTAACAATTAAGAACTACCAATTATTATATTTTCGTCTAACTAGAAAGAACTAACAAATTTAACCGAAGATTTGATGTATAATGATATTAATTGCTGAAAGTTGTTGATTTCAAAACTTTACTATAATTTTAATGTTTATTTTCAATATTATGTGCCAAAGAAAATATTTGTAATAAAATTTGTTTTCAGTAAAGCGCCAATTTACATTAGTATCCATTGTATGTTAGTTTGCACTTACTGTTTTTTTAATTTCTGTTCGTTGTAAGTTTCATTTATACTTCAATAGCAAAATTTTTTCGTTTTAAGCTTGATTTTCATTTTCAATCGAAGAATTACTCGCTTAAAGATCCATCTATTCATTTATATTATTACTTGTTGTATGTTTTTTGCTATGATTGCTTATTTAATTTCTGTTTGTTTTGGGTTTCATTTATTCTTTAATAGAAATTTCTAGTCATTTTGAGTTTTAACAAGCATTTGTATCTGCTGAGCTTAAGTTTAAAATTGCCTTTACTTTTTTTAAAAAACTTATTTTTCGGAAAGTTTTTTTTAATTAATTACTATAAACGATGATTCTGTGGAACCAACACCTAAACTATCAAACCTGATAAGATGCGAAAATCGACAACCTAGACCATCAGTTGCGACAACACAATACGGGCAGCTAAAGAAAAGTCCATTGCTAAATTGTCTGAAGTAATCAAATTCCAAAAACGTGACATGCGATACCGAACATGTGAGTAAGTCAATGAAAATCAACATGGACAGCAAGAATCAAAACGTGTCAAAATTGAAAATGATAGTAATCAGGATTGGGTTTGGGATTCCGACATGGATAAGACCATCAATTGTAATGGAATCAATTTCCAATGCCCCAAAAATTTCCCAAGTAAAAAGGCCCAGAATATAAACCCAAACAATTTAAGTAACAATTAATTGTCAAATTTAAAAAGTAGCGAAACATTGTGTTACAATTGTAACTATAAATCTTAGGTTTGAGATTTGCATAAAATGTGTCAAAAATTGTATAAATTAGATACAATGAAATACAATGTTAAACTATGTATCAAGTAAAAAATTGTATCATGCTAGGAAGAATTCCAAAGTGAAGTTTTAAAGAGTCATAAATCCTATCAAAAGTTAATTAAAATCGAGTAGCTGATTGGGACAGCACTGCCCAATAGTAATAGAAGACAAAAAATTTAAACCAATAGGATCAATATAATGCGCTCTTCAGTAACACCCGTATGTAACCTTCGGCTAAAATCTGAGAGTATAGTATTTTCGAACTTAGCAATTTGGAAGGCAGTCTTAGAGGAGTCTTATGTCAGTCTATTTGGAGTCTATTTTGGAGTCTTTTTCCAGTCTTATGTTAATCTTGTATGACTCTTATGAGAGTTTTACTTGAGATTCGGGACAGTTTATTGTAGACTCACTTTCAACCTTTTATCCTATGTGAATTAAATTGACAATATAATTGAACCAGTGACCAGTTTTAACTTAGTGCCATTTACTGCAAGTGTTTTGATATACCGAAGCTCTGTTCCAGTTCTGTGAGTAATAAATGCATCATCTTCTTATTTTATTCTCTTTATGCTAGTATTTCTCGAGATAGCTTGTCCTTGTGGCTCCACTCGCTACCAAGGGAAACTGTATCCATTCAATCTGATTTCGACTCAGTATGGTCGTTAATGCGAGCTCCCTATTTATACAGTTAATTTAAGCTCCCTACACAAAAAGTTCCGCTTCCACTTAAGTATGCCACTCGCGAACCATCAAACAAGAAATCAACTGAAAATCATCCATAGAAATAATTAAATGAGGAATTCATGTACAAAGAAATAACTTGAAGCAGAAGAACAAAACCCTTTTATCGAAAACTTCCCCTTCCTTGAAAACTCGCCATATCATTAACTAAGGAAAAGTGAATAGTAAAGCAAACTCGCCATATCTTAAACCTAAACCCCCCCCATTACAATTGGTGCGGCCTGTTTAAAGGAGCAAAAACACAAGGACAACATTGAAAAAAAAAGATTGTTGAGAAATATTACGCATAGGGAAAGGGTGATATTTTGTGCATGCCTTAAAGTACCATATTTTCTGAATGCTTTGAAGTGTCATATTTTCTGCATGCTTTGAAGTGTCATATTTTGTGCATGTTTTGAAGTGCAATATTTTGTTAAGCCTAAATCCCTTGAAAATAGTAGCAAAAAAATACATGTAATTAAGAAGTATCGAATTTAAATAGTATCAAAACAAATAAAACCAGTGCTGAATTTTAACCCAATAAAAAAAACAAATCAATATGTCATTAGATCAAAACGAACAATTATTAAAGCAAAAAATTATTGCCAAAACAGTTGAAATTTCAAAGTCACTACCCCCATATAACGGAGATTCGGATGCAGATGAATTTATTATCCAATTAAACCAATTTGTGGAAGTAACCCAAATAGACTTAAAATCATTAGTAGGCATGTTGTTAATGAGACTTAAGGGACAAGCACTAAAATTCTTGAAACAGATAGAAAATACAATAGGGGAAGATAACAATCTTCCAGTGAACTCAATAGAAGAACTGTTAAAAGCTTTCCAAGAAAGATTTATGGAAACTGGTTCAAAACACAAACTTAAGCACGGAACCGTATGTTTTGACAAAACCCAAAATGTTAGGGAATATCTGCAAAAACTAATAGTATCTATTGAAGCTAAATACGGAAAAGAATCTGGTCCTTTATATAATAAAATTGTACTAAATGCTTCCATGCAAGGTTTTAGTCTCAAACTATACCGAATGCTAATATCAAAGAATATTCAAACATTAGAGCTAGAAGTTCAGGAAGTAGAGAGAATGATCAAAATTGATTCGATTGTGGCATACCACAATAAGTCAAGAATAAACAATGTAGAAAATTCAAATCCGGGACGATCACGAGGAACTTCCCCAGGATTCCTTTCGAGAGACAATTCACCCAGACCAAACCAAAATAGATCTCCAACCCCTACCAGGCAAAAAACGGTGCGTTTTGTACCCACGAATACGACAAACTACGTAAAACAACCCCCCAATTATATGCTATGCATGCAATAAACAAGGACATATCGCCAGGAAATGCCGTACGAGAAACAACTATACACCAGCAACCCCCAGTTTTTACAACCGTTTGTTCGGGAGAACAAACATAAATGCCAATGGGTCAGGAAGCTATAGAAATAACCCCCCACGCCTCCCACAGCTCCGCAACCCGTACCAACAATGATTTGCATACTCAAATCCTTCCCTCAACCGACAAAATAATTATCGGTTTCCCAACCCAAATACGCGACAAAACACGTACCAATTTAATTCAAGGACAGTGTATCCGACTAGATTTAATAGGAATACGAGCGATGACAGAAGATATTTTTTCCCGACGGGAAACGAAAGAAATTTTTCGGGAAATGCAAGAAATTTTTCGTCAATACAAAATGAACAAATGCCGCGAGCTGTCGGCACAAGAAACTTTAACCCACGCAATAATACGTGGCAACCAAGACAATCAAATGTCAATCAACTCGGAACTTCAATTGCTAGTGAACCCAATTCACTTCCCTCCGAACCCTAATGTCAAACACCCATTTATCAAATAAAAACACAGGGAGACGAATTAGGCCCCCAAGAAAATTAATCGGGACCCTGGAGGCCAGTATTTTTCATAGATCCCCTCCAGTAATTGTGCCTTCCTTAAGTGATAATAATAACATATTACCTATATTAAATAATTTCAGTGTTGCAAGTGTTAATTTCAAGGCGTTAATAGATTCCGGTGCATCAGTCAGCATAATAATTTCGAATGTATTTAGTGGACTACCAGTATGTATTAAGCGACAAAAAAATTTCAATATTACCAGTTTAACTAGTGTCACGTGTCATAGGCTGGAAGCTATAGGCTCCATATGTTTAGATGTGACAAAGATAATAGAATCTTTCCTACAAACTTCATAATCTGCAAAAATTTCCCATATGAGGCTATAATTGGCGCTAATTTTCTAAAATCTAATAAAGTTTTATTAGATGTAGCAAATAACAGACTCGTGTATCCATACGATCCTAATCTCCAACGCGTGGAGAGAGGGGAAGTAATAGTGAATAGAATAAAATTTTTTGTTCCCTATCTCTCGTCTCGTGAGAGAAAATCAAGCAGCAAATGGATCGAGTCAGTAAAAGCAAAAATAGGAAAAATGCAGGAATATAGACAAACAGAAATAAAGAAAATAGCTGAATTATGGAATGAAATAATAGATCTAAGTACTATTGTAAGGGGACAGGACTTGGATTTACCCTTACAACCAACCCCACAAGCGGAAGACTTGACGCAACCAAGCGCCAATATTAACTTAATAGAGAATTACTCGGAAGAGAAATATTATGGATTCGCGGTGCGTAAGACAAAAATCCCCCCAAATACTATGCAAAGGATAAAAATCTCACAAATGGTCACTCCTGTAAATGATAATTCCGAAATTTGGTTCGTATCCCCGTGTAAAGAAATTCCAGAAAATCTGTTTTGTGAAGAACAGATTATTTCATATGAAAAAGGCGAAGGTTTTATTTGGTTGACTAACACACATGAAAATGATATGATTACATTAAAAAAAGGAACATGTCTTGTTGAAATACAAATGATTTCTGAACACGAGCTAAACAACTGGAAAAACTCTAAGGAAAGCTTAGTCAATAGTATCGGTGTTACCCATTCAAAGAATAGATATCCCCTAACAAAACCCCAGTTTTTGGATAAATTTAAATTAGATCATATCCTAGATACGCTATTAAAAGAAAAATTATGTGAATTGCTCTGGGATTTTAGAGATATATTTTCTACATGGGAAGAAGATATTGGATTGATACCATTCTATGAAAATTCTATCCAAACTACAGGGTTGCCTCTAGCTAAACAACCCTATCGCATCCCCTATCCCTATAAAGATTGGTTAAAAAATAAAATCCGCGAATTAGAAAGAAACAATATTATACGGCCAAGTATAAGTCCGTATTCAGCCCCCGTTATACTCATGCCAAAAAAGAACAAGGACCTTAGACTTGTAGTAGATTAATGAGCCTTAAATAAGCAGGTAGTTAGTGACAAATTTCCCCTGCCCCGAATTGATGAAATCCTAGATTCCATTTCAACCAAAAATAAAATTTTTACATCTCTTGACCTCACGCAAGGTTATCATCAGGTTAAGATAGCAGATAATGACGTCTATAAAACGGCCTTTTCAACGACGGAATGCGGTTCTAATGAATATTTGAGAGTACCGTTCAGACTCAAAACTAGTTCAAGTGCATTATGTAGACCTCTGTTACACTTATTACAAGGTATAGAAAATATTATCCACTTTGTGGATGATGTAATTTGTATGGGAGAAACACCAGGAGACCATATAAACACATTAGCCAAAATTTTTGAAAAATTCAGAGAGGGCAATCTAAAATGTAGACCTGAAAAAGTAAATTTATTTCAATCCGAAATAAAATTCTTAGGAATGATAGTGACCCAAGGTCAAATATCACCGGACCCTGAGAAGATAAAATGTGTAGAAAACCTCAAGCCACCAAAAACTACGAAACAGCTAAGAGGCATTATTGGTTTAACCAGTTATTTTAGAGAGTTCATACGCAACTACGCCCAGATTGCCAAGCCCTTAACGGACTTGACTAAAGGGGACGGCAAAATTATCACCTGGTCGAATGAAGCTCAAACTTCTTTAGATACTCTCAAGAGAGCTCTTACTTCGGAGTCAATTTTGTCTTTGCCAGACTTTGAAAAAGGACAATTTGTGGTTACTACCGATGCTTCAGGTCTAGGCATCGGAACGATCCTTTCCCAATTAATCCCCGTGGAAAACCACCCTGAAACCCTACAGGAACTCCCTCGGTATATAGAGAAAGTCATATGCTATTCAAGCAGAACTCTAACCAAAGGCGAAAGAAGCTATTCAGCAACGAATTTGGAATTACTATCTATAATTTACCATTTAGATAAGTTTAGACATTATTTAATAGGTCGAAAATTTAAGTTGCGCTCGGACCATAAAAGCTTACAATACCTGAGTACATTCAAAAATCAAACTGGAATCTTAGCTAGATGGATAATGAAAATCCAAGATCTAGATTACGAATTTGAACATGTGACCGGTAAAAAAATGCCCCCTGCGACTACCTAAGTAGGATCCCCGAGGATAACCCCTCAAACAATGAATCTAAACAATTGAATGTCATTCATGCCAGTAAACGAAAACATAAGAAAAGTTAACCCAAAGCCCAAATAAAAGTAGACAAAGTCAGTCATAGCCCCTTATTGATAGCTAACATTAAAAGAAACCAAGCTAAGGATGAAATGTGTTCGACTCTCATCGATTATATTGTGAATTCTAATAATCTCCCCGATAAGTTCAAAGCCCTGAGACGGGAAATGGACAATTTTGATTACGATTTGGACGAGGAAATCCTCTGCAGGATAGTAACAGGCGAAACAAGTAGAAATCAAACTTCAATAATTCCTGTATTACCCCAAAGTTTAATAATACCTGCCTTTGAGTACTTCCATTCTGAGATAGTTGGACATTTGGGAGTATCTAAAACCTTTCATAAATTAAAGCAATATTTTTATGTTCCGTCGGCATTAACGAAACTTAAGGATTTTATAGGCACATGTGAAGCGTGTAATTTAAGGAAAAATCCCCATACGTACCCAAATCCCCCGATGGGAAGAGTACCAGTAGCAAGGTTTCCTTTCGATATCGTTTCATTCGACCTATATGGTACGAGTGGAGGACTACCTGTTTCTAATAGAGGTCATACTTGAGTTCTCTCAGTAATAGACCATTTCACCGGCTTCACTTTTGACAAAGCATTGAAAAATCAAGGCGCATATGCGACAAGTAAAGCGTTAGCAAAAATATTTTTAAAATTTTGTGTTCCTCACCAGGTTATTAGTGACAACAGAACTAACTTCGTTTCTAAAGTAACAAAAGATTTAATGAGTTTCCTTAAAATCGAAAAATTATTAACCTCCCCCTACCACCCCCAAGCTAATGGAAAATTTGAAAATAGGCACAAATTATTTTCCAATGTTTTGAGTATCTATACAAAAGATAATCGAAACGACTGGGATCTATATCTACCTTACCTAACTAATGTAATTAATACCGCATATTCAGAAACGACTAAAGAGAGTCCATTTTTTCTTTTATTCGGCCGCGATTTTAAAATACCTTATCAAGAAATAATAGAATCAAGGCAGTATTACAATAATACAGAAAAATATAAGCAGGATTTTATAAATAGAATGAGAAAAACCTATAAAATAGTTAGACAAGAGTTAGAAAAATATAAGATGAACCAAGAAACGAGAAACGAGTCCAAAATCAAAGGAAATATAAATTTTAAATTGAGAGATTGTGTGTATCTAAAAAATGAGGCAAAGCTAGAAGGCAAAAAGTTTTCCAATAAATTTTTGGAACCCTACAGAGTAATAAAAAATATGACAATGATTTTACTTTTGAAATCGTAGATCTAGACAACACGAGAACACATAAGGCACATGTTATCCGTATAAAAGGAGCCAAATACCCAGTTAAATGGGCACCCGAACCCCCATCTTCAGATTCATCAAGCGCGGAAAACAAATTTCCTAAGTCGAGGCAATCTGAATTAAAACCCTTCAATTTCAAACAAAACTACTATGAGAACCATAGCAAAGAGGAAGATTTTGAAGAATTTTTGGCCATGAAAAACCTAGTCATCCCTAAAAGAAAATCCTTAATACCTGTACCAATAAGAACACCAAACAGCCCAAGGAGTTCATCTTCAGAAAGTTCGGAAGAAGATTATACGTTGTCCCCAAAAACCCAATTTTTCCCCGACAGAATTTCAACCCTATGTCCCCCCAAGAGATTTCCCGATGACATGGTATCCTTAGCAACCCCGATAGAAATACCCTTGTTGTTACAGGATAAATTAAACAGAGCTATGGAAACCCCGGGTGCAACAATAAGGAAAACTCCACCCAAGCATACAAATACAGGAAATACAAAAAATTTAAGAGAAGCCATGGACATGATAAATTATCCGATAAAAACAAGGCAAAGCACCTTGCCCTGGACCCAGGAACATCCTGAAGATGAAAATCTAAGACAATACCACCACATAACGGTATCTAAAGTAAAACCCAAGGAATCACACTCCTGGAAACAGACCATGCTACGAAATACACCTCACCCCCCGAAAGACATGGCATTCAAGCAATGGAGACATTCTCCAAAAATATTTGACTCCTCCCAGAGTTCCCAAGAATCTTTTAACTCCCCCGAAACAGGATTTCAACGCGAGCAAATGGAAAATAAGCCCTCTACCTCAAAAGGAGACGAAATATATGAAGCAAGGGCAGGAGATACCCCTAAATTACAAAGGACTGTCCCCGAAAGCCCAAATAATGAATCTTCAGAGACTAGCTCTAATGAGTCCGACGATGAATCAGATCCTGATTACCCCCAGGATGCACCAAAACAAAAACTGGCTTCTGCCGCGGCCCATGCGAAAGCCACAAAATTAAAAGGTCAAAAATTCCTACTAAAACAGTATAAGAAATTTGATCTGATCTCTATGGGAAAATCAAAAAAGAATAAAACACAAGAAGGCGAACAGGAAGTTACCACGAAATCTGGAAGAATAAGTAGAAAACCAGACAAATGGAAATATGTCTAGAAATCAGGTATTGGGATATCTAATCTCTAACCCAAAAAAAACCATATGGTAACATAAAATCGAAACGAGAAACTTGAAAAAAAAACCTTAACAAAAGTATATAAATAAAACACTTCAACAAAAGCTACCCGTAAAAGGTCAAAAGAAGTTAATAATTAATTTTTCCAGATGAATTGTATCGAGCCGGGATTCGATTCGATAAAAAAAATCCTTGAAGATATTGTACAACCCATCCTCCAAAAGACAAAATAAAACACCTAGTGTCATCCCATTACAGACAGAACGAATATGAACCATCTATTACAAGTGCGATCTAAATATCTAAACGCTTCAGCACAACTAACAACAGAGAGACTGAGAATCGAAAATATGATGGAGGCTACACTTAAGTCCCTTAGAGAAATTAAGGCTTCTCAGGAAGAAATGAATAAAAAATTAAACGAAGTCTTAGCATCCAAACAAATGAATAAACCACTTGAAGCCCAATTTAGGGAAATTAAAGAGAAGATTGCAAAAATCCATACTGAAATAGAATCAATAAGCGTACGCCACGCTCGTTAAGGGATACTGTCCCGACAAGCCCATCAAATTACAAGTTTTATACGATAAGATGCAAGAAATTGGCAAAAACATGCAAGAGTATAGAAAAAATACTGTGCTATCCGCAACAATATCCATGCAAGAACACTTAGCTCCTGAACGAGTAAAGCTTTTAGGATTACGACATAAATACGACAACTTAAAAGCACAAAAAGAAATAATTAAGCTCCAACAAGACAATCTTGAGAAGCAACTGAAAGAAAAACGAGTCGAAATTGCCAGAGAATTACAAAGACAGAATGAATTTTGCTCAAACCTAGAGATGATGGTAGCAACGTATTTTACGGTTGAAATTAATCTACCCCACGTCCCCCACTTTGGAAGTATTCTTGCTAATAAAGGAGGGCCACATTCGACGCATTCACAAACCACGTATTTTGAAATTCCAAACCAGGCCCCGTGTCAATACACCAAACACCAAGTAGAAGCTATTCAACAGAATCCTCCGACGAACAGTAACGTATTTATGAGGACCCAGTACCCCAATGCCAGAACAAATGTTACGCCCGTTGTAACTTCTCCCCAAAGTTCCCCAGAAGTATCCGCATCACAAGGAATGCCCAAAACACAACTATCGTCAGATGGTACGGAAGTTTAAGGAATATCAATCATGGAAATAATTGAACACAAAGAAAAAAAGAGATAAAAAATCCCTTTCTAAAAAAAAAAGATTTAAATACGGTAAGGCGGTTACATTTTAGAGAATATAAAGCTTAGAGATAAAATATAGTGAGTAACTATATTTCTACTAGCCCCAAAAAAAAGTATTTCCCTAATTTTCGCAAAAAATAATATATATACAACTAACCGAGTCATAAATATAGGGTTTTCTGTCAACTTACATAACAAAAGCAAACCTGATTAATCTTTCAAAAATTATCCATGTAAGCCTACTAATAGAAAAAATTTTTTCCCAACACATTCAAGTCAATATGAACTGAAGATTTTGCAGAAAATTAACTAAT
The DNA here is from genome assembly GCF_049724085.1 of Artemia sp. Qi Xiang Cuo. Taxonomy (NCBI): domain Eukaryota; kingdom Metazoa; phylum Arthropoda; class Branchiopoda; order Anostraca; family Artemiidae; genus Artemia; species Artemia sp. Qi Xiang Cuo. The sequence goes on from NC_142805.1 coordinate 45,227,382, forward strand.
TGAAAATAGTTATAAGTAAAATTGTATCTTTTCTGGGTAAAATAGCGAATATTTAATCCGCATATAAGATTTGTGGCCTTTATCTGAGCCTTTAAATAAATCCGCTTATTTAAAGAAACCCTGAAAATCAATTTTTTTTTTCTTTTCGTAATTTTTGCTAAACTAATACCATTTCTTCTTAGCGTTGAAATTATTTATGCAATTCAAGTTACCCTTTGCAAAATGCTGATCCTTAGAAATTATGTTACGCCAGTAACCTCGCTAAGAGTTCCAAAAATTCACAAAAAAAAACAATAATTGTAATTTGGCAGAATTGTTTATGTATTCTTTCGACAAAATCAAAATGCCTTCTCTCTAATAAAGTAAATGCAAGGACTACAGTTCGATTAGCCCCGGGTACTGCGTCATATCCTCAAAATTTTTTTGTAATAAATAATCCAAAAATATCCAATCCAAACCACGTAAGCGCAACACAATAGAAAACCACGAACTCCAATGCAGTCCAATAATTACAAAAGCTAAAATGACGAAATACGCTAGTTCTCCCTTTAATGTTAATACAATTTCTCTTCGTTTCTTAGTGAAGGGTAACTAATCGTTTTTATAGACAAAAGTTCTTAATCAATCAGAATAACAAAAGCAGACCTTACTATTCCTTCAAATCCTTTCTTGTATTTCAGAATTCACAAACAAATTTTCCAAAATTCGGATAGTTAAATTATATAATTTTTTTTACAAAAGTAGACCGTCGTTTTAACAATATATTGTTACCATGATTAGTGTTAATAAAATAACTAATAATAAAACATGCAGTGTTCAATTGCTTAAATAATCCATAATCATTTCTCTCAGTAAACTCAGTTTGTTCTGAATAAATTTAATTATTTAACGACCCTTGCAATTCACCAAGCAAAACAAAAAAAACATCCCTTCCCAATTTTATTACTAAATTTAGACCTCTCCTCTCAACGCTATAAATTGCCCACGCAGTTCAAGTAACCCTGAATAAAATGCCTTAACTTGGCAACCAATTTTCACAATAAAACTCAAAAAGGGCTTTAGTGCAAGTAGTAACTAGAAGTATTCTTCCAAATAAAAGTCAGCAAAAAATAAGAAGCCTACAAATGACACCAAGCACCTTTCATAAATTAAACGGAAAAATAACGTCGCGATTCTTGAAGTAAAAATACTATTTACCTCAGATGTCATTAATCACATACACAGTTCAATTGACCCCACGTAAAGCGTAGATACGATAATTTCCAACGATAATCAAAGCCCGTAATTTCCAAACGTAGTTGAAACCACTAAGATTTATCGTAGAATAGTCAGATCACTTAAGCATAATGTCCTTGATTTAAGCTACTTTCACTTCACATTCTTTTATTAAGAAAAAAATATAGTTGACCGGCGTACCATCGTGAACTCTGAGCTAATTACATATCTATAATTAATAGTCCTTTTGCCCAAGAATAAAGTTTGATCTCAAAAGTTAATACTTTTGATATATCCTTAACCAGATGTTTGATCATATTTTGATTACGGATTGGTGTGCTATGAGCCAAAATAAATAAAATAATATACAACTCCGTTCCGAAACCTAAGTGAACAAAGGAAATTAATTGCTAAGGAAATAATGCAAAACAAAATTTTAGTAATCCTGAAAGGCAAAAATAAGCTAAAATTGTAGAATTTAAAATGCCGATCTTGGTGCATAAATTTTGACCTATGGAAATAATCCGTAATAGGAGGCATGTCCGCAGATACAAGCAAAACATCGAGAGCAGCGTAATTCTTAAGTCATGAAAATAGGCCCCTCAAACAAAAAAATATACGAAGACCTAAAAGGGAAACTTTTATAGACTAACCTAGTGACCAATTTGTTTAGTTGAATTTCTATGGTAGCATAGTCAAATGCTAATTAAGATATCTTTAGGCCAGGTGTGACAAAACCATAAATAAAATTATTTTGACAAGTGATCCCCGTAATATAGAAATTAATCACGTATCATTCGTGCAGATTAAACGATTTAAAAGACAAAATAAACCTTTCTTAAATAAAAAAAAATACGTAAAATAGTTAACAAAATCATAAGATATCGTACCTGTGAATCGCAAATAAGACAGACTAAAGCAAGAAAAAGAAGAGATATTGATTAATTTTCTATCACTTTTGATGGCCCTCTATCGAGGAAGTGTTTCGCTATCAAAAATCATGGTACCATAAACTAAATTTGCAAACAAAGTCTAAGCTAATTAAACCAGTAACTGTATAATCATTAGCAACAATAACGGAACTTGTACAGCCGCTAAGTGAAGAATAAAACAATCATCAAAAAAAACTGCCAATTATATCAATACTTTTAGATGGAAATTATCTTAGAAAGAGCGATAGCGATGAAAAGTGGAACCACACGACTAGAATGGCAGAAAGTGGCGAGTCTTGAATAAGACCATTCGCCGACAATCCAGGGATAGAGAAAAGAGAATAATAGCATTCCTTTGCAAAAGTGAAAAATAAGACTAATATAATTCTGCCTAAATACGGGCTAATAACTAAAATTATTCATAGACTAAGTAATGCAACGATTAACCAAAAAAAGAAGAAAATTCTTCAAAGAAGTTATCGCAGGTCATGAATGTAGCTATAACAAAACAGTATTTAATAGTGTTTACTAACCTTATAAAACAGTCACGGCCTTAGGTCCTTGCTAATCCTTATCCCCCCCCACCACAAGGAATGCAGTACAGTAAATCACATATTTTTACAAAAGTTAAGTCTTGTTCACTAAGGAACAAATATCCTTAACTAAAATTGACAAGATAAAAATGAGCATTTATATGAAGTATGAATAACTCAAGGGTAATTTCTAGAGTGATCAAGCAACAGTTAGAAACGTGTTTCGGGGACCCTAAATCAAAAGATAAAATAGAGCTAAACTTTCAAACTTTCTCCTTCAATCAAGCTCCTATAGCAGGCTGACCTAATAAAGAATATCACAATAATACCCCAAAAAAAAGAATTATAAATATTATGGGTAATATTCTAATCAAATTTATGAGTCTCCCCCCTAGTCGTACGGCACCTTAGTGCAGCGCCTTCTTTGCATCAAATGTAAAATACGTCTTAATTTTCATTTGGAAAATACAAAAGAATTAAATTTATATGCCTCACGACAAACTACAAAACCTTTAAGTAATACCACAATTGATAATAAGTATCTCTGCTACGTGGCGATAACTCTGCCACAAGAGAAAGATGAATAGTCGCGTCACAGCTAAATGAAATATAAAGATAAATGAAAAAGTATTGCAGTTTAATAGCTGAACTTTTGAAAGCCTTAAGGAATAAGTCGATATTTTCAAAAAAGGGCCTTAATGAAAGTTGTTGAAACTATGAACGCTTTAAAAGGATTATTCAAAAAGATAAATTTGCCTCGTTAACTATAGATTACTTAAGAAAATTTTTTGTTGTAAATAAGGATTCAACAAGTATAGAAATCGAATGCCACATCAAATTCTAATAGAAAACTTTAGAGTCCCCTCAAACCGATCGACAGATATCGCATTAATTGAAATATGCTAGTCTATAATATAATACAACCATTTCCTTAACGATTCAAACTCGAAAAACCCACTCAGACCATGTAAAAGATACTTTTGGCTAAAAAACCAGTAGTAGTACCTCATGCACTTCGCACGGTAATGAAAAAAAATTGTTTTTATTTTATTAAAAAAAAAACACTTAAACAAAGCGAAGAATACTTTTAGCTAAAAAAAATCAGTAGTAACGCCCATCACACTTCGAATGCAAAAAATTTTTATTTTTTATTGACAATTAATAAAAGCTCAGTATACATGGCTATTCGAATTCATAAAAGGAAGATAATGTAATAGTCAGTGAACAATCTCACGAAATACTTTGAAAATGGTATCGTTGAAATGTTCACTAGGTACATAACTCTCCGGGAATTGGTTATATGAAATGGGGGTCTTGATCGATGGGCTGGGTATCTCTTCTTGGATACTTTTATCCTCGGGAAAATCTAATACTCGTACAGTCTGTGTTTCCTGTAAATTGTTCACATACAGTCTTTCCTTTATTTGGACTAAGGGTTACGTAAGACATGTAAGGGTAACTATGGATGGATTAAAACTCTCTCTCAGGTTCTATATCTGATGTATCCTCTTTGGTTCTTGTTATAATCATATATCATCATTGAGGGATTAAAACGACAATGACTGGATGGTTTTCTTCTTAATACTTCATTTTGGGAAAAATTTAGCGCGTAAAGTTTATATTTCCCACAAAATTGATTATGATTGGATCCTCTTCTCATGGAGGATAGTTTGTTTTCATGAAATCTAATTGGGTATGTTCAAAACTTGATCTTGGCCTCTTGGTTTAAAATATTGTCTTTGATCTGAGGCTTAAGATATACCATCTTTGAGATTTGGCTCCAGGGTTATTCTTGGTGTTATAAACATTAGATCTTAAGGACTTTGCCGTCTAAGGATAGTTATTTGACGGATATTTATGCAGTTTTACGACATGAATGGTCGGGGTGGGTCTCTAGGTGATTATCAATTCATATATGAATATCTATATATGGAGTTCTTGGTTCGCCGATAGTGGCTGGGGTAGTGTTACCTGGTACTAGGCTTGGATGACTTGGATTTTCCTCAGGTCATTGTCTTCAGGGGTTTCCTCGGTGAGTACTTTTCGGTGGTAGATAAATGATGAGAGTAGATGCTACTAGGTTGTATCCGTGTTGCTTGCTGGTACACCAATAGTTAATCTGAACTGATTACTCTGCTCCCTAGAATACAAATATCTGGGCAGAATCATATGCTCTTTATAATCACACAAGTTAAAACACGGACAGCAATAATACATTATTATACGGGGACTATTGTTTTAAATAATAGTCATGATTAGTCGTACTAATCAAATCAATTTAATATGGGTGTATTTAAAATAAAAGCAATCATCATGCTCTACATTCATATTGCAGTAATACTAGGTTACTACGAGACAATTTAAGTAATCATACGAGAAGTGATTATGCTTACAAAAAAAAATAACACAATATTAGATTTTCAAGATTTGGTGATTATATATATACCTGTATAGATGTGCATTTGATATATCTACAATATTTAATACATTCTTAAATGTTATTCAACACTCATCTATTTTAGTATTAACTTTTCTATTATATAACTTCACCACTCTAACTATAACTTTAGTGAATGCTGAAAAACTTTTCATAATCAGTTGAAAATAAGTGTAAATTACATTTTCCCAATGTTGCAATCATACATAAAGTTTAAAAATTATATTGTGAAACCTTTTATTCCCAATCATTTATCTTATATATATATTAGTGCCCTTGAAGTCAGTTACGTATCGTATCATTATAGTGTCAGGTGGAAGTATAGTCAAGTTTAGAAAAAAAACAAATATGTACCGTTTTAAGAGATAGAATAGTCGCAAAAGCAGAACTCGATTAGTTAGAACCATGTAGAACCAATTAAAATCAGTTACGTATCGTATCATTATAATGTCAGGTGCAAAGTATAGTTAAGTTTAGAGAAACAGCAAATATGTACCATTTTAAGTGATAAAATAGTCGCAAAGGCAGTACTTAATTAGTTAGAACTATGTAGAATTATTAGCATATCAGGTGAAGGAATTTTAGTATCAGGTGGAGGGAACAATAATTATTACATAATCATATAATCAAATGTGTTAGTCAATAGAAACTCTTTGACCCTTTCGTCAAATAGAGTGTAGAGGTGGTGGACTTTAAGGCGATGTTTTAATACAAGTAGTTTTATAAAACAATCGGGAGCATGAAAAAAAAATATATATATCTTACCATGGCTAAGTTAATTCAAGTAACAAATACCAAGTCAAAAAAAGGGGGAAAGCGAGATCAAAATTTGAAAGAATAGAAGGATCAGGGTAACACAACGATGAGGACATCGTTAAGAATGGGAAGGATGATATGTAATGGAATCAATTTCCAATACCCCAAAAATTTCTCCAAGTAAAAATGCCCAGAATATAAACCCAAACAATTTAAGTAACAATTAATAGTCAAATTTCAAAAGTAGCGAAACATTGTGTTACAACTGTAACTATAAATCTTAGGTTTGAAATTTGCATAAAATGTGTCAAAAATTGTATAAATTAAATACAATGAAATACAATGTTAAACTATGTATCAAGTAAAAAATTGTATCATGCTAGGAAGAATTCCAAAGTGAAGTTTTAAAGAATCATAAATCCTAGCAAAAGTTAATTAAAATCGAGTAGCTGATTGGGACAGCACTGCCAAATAGTAATAGAAGACAAAAAATTTAAACCAATAGGATCAATATAATGCGCTCTTCAGTAACACCCGTATGTAACCTTCGGCTAAAATCTGAGAGTATAGTATTTTCGAACTTAGCAATTTGGAAGGCAGTCTTAGAAAAGTCTTATGTCAGTCTATTTGCAGTCTATTTTGGAGTCTTTTTCCAGTCTTATGTCAATCTTGTATGAATCTTATGAGAGTTTTACTTAAGATTCGGGACAATTTATCGTAGACTCACTTTCAACCTTTACCCCATGTGAATTAAATATACAATAGTATTGAATCAGTGACCAGATTTAACTTAGTGCGATTTACTGCAAGTGTTTTGATATACCGAAGCTCTGTTCCAGTTCTGTGAGTAATAAATGCATCATCTTCTTATTTTATTCTCTTTATGCTAGTATTTCTCGAGATAGCTTGTCCTTGTGGCTCCACTCGCTACCAAGGGAAACTGTATCCATTCAATCTGATTTCGACTCAGTATGGTCGTTGATGCGAGCTCCCTATTTATACAGTTAATTTAAACTCCCTACACATGAAGTTCCGCCTCCACTTAAGTATGCCACTCGCGAACCATCAACCAAGAGTTCAACTGAAAATAATTAACTAAGGAAAAGTGAATAGTAAAGTAAACTCGCCATATCCTTAACTAAACCCCCCCCCATTACACAATGCCTACCATACCTTTATTAAAAAAACAAAGGTTTGCTGATATGTATTTCATAATGACAAAAGACAAGCCAAGGTAAAACAAACCAAACAAATTGAAAATGATAGCGATGATGATTTGATTTTGGATTATGACATATAAAAGGTCACCATGGCCTATCTTTCAAAATCAAACATATGCACTAGATAAATCGCTGGAAGAAAAAGAAGTTTTTATCCCACCACTTTAACAAGTACAAGAAACAAAGGTTTTGGCGATATGTCTCTCACAATGACAAAAGACAACCCAAGGCAAAAGAAGAAGTTTTTGTCTCACCACCTGAAAAATTAGAAGAAACAAAGGTTCGGCTATATGCATGGGCGTAGGCAGGATTAGGCAGCATATTGTCTAGGTGGGGGGGGGGGGCAGTCGATAGTGTGATGGAGTTTTATCAACTGCTTTTTCCAAACCATCTGCTTTCTCAGCCATATCTAATGTAAATTTGAAGGTCTAGGGGGGCAGCTGCCCCCCCTCCCTACGCCCATGACTTCAGATTTAAGGTCTATTTGGAAAAATGGCTCAAATTGTCTGCGTTTATATATATATATATATATATATATATATATATATATATATATATATATATATATATATATATATATATATATATATATATATATATATATATATATATATATATATATATATATATATATATTATTATGGGGTTGTTTGGGGTTTGACGCGTTCGACCAATCGGTCATATGCGTTCGTATCACTCGATTAATCTGTGCCTTCTGTAATCACTAGCTTGCTTGATATATATATATATATATATATATATATATATATATATGTATGTATGTATGTATGTATGTATATGATATATGTATATATATAGTATATATATATATATATATATATATATATATATATATATGTATATATATATGTATATATATAGATATATATATGTATATATATATATATATATATATATATATATATATATATATGTATGTATGTATGTATGTATGTATGTATGTATGTATGTATGTATGTATGTATGTATGTATGTATGTATATATATATATATATATATATATATATATATATATATATATATATATATATATATATATATATATATATATATATATATATATATATATATATATATATATATATATATATATATATATATATATATATATATATATATATATATATATATATATATATATATATATATATATATATATATATATATATATATATATATATAAATATATATGATATGATATATTTAATTAATTAACAAAAGAATTTTAAATACAAAAATCAATATGATTCACCCAAAACCAAACGGTTGACGTTGGGTGAAACAGGTAACAAAAAAAATAATACATACATGTAGCATCATTCAAGTACACTATAATAAGAAAGAAAGATAAAAAGAGAGAAAATAAAAGAAAGAAAAAAATAAATAAAGAATAATAATAATAGTACAGGGACAGCAACTACACACCATATTCATGTTGTGGGGTCGCACTCACAAACCAACAAACAATTACAACTTAATTTAAATTAAATCAAATCAAGTCACCTCCAAAACAAACAAAATTAGAATTCATACTTACTTAATAATTTTTCTTTCAATTTTGCTTTAAAACCACTAAAATTTTCTAGTTTCTTCATATCATTATCCAAATTATTCCATAACTTTATACCCTTTATAACAAAAAGAAAACGTGGACCTGGCAGACACTATAGGTGGAGTATAATAATCATTTTTACCCCTAGTATTTTGGTTATGTATATTCCATCGGCTGTAAAACCAACCATTATAGCACTCTGGCAGTTGCTTCATATTATATCTATACATAAATACTAATATATAAAAATTATGAAGTCCCGCCTCTGGCAGTATCCTAAAATTTCTATAGACTTCTGAACCGCGAAGTCTATACATATATATATATATATATATATATATATATATATATATATATATATATATATATATATATATATATATATATATATATATATATATATATATATATATATATATATATATATATATATATATATATCTATATATATATATATATATATATATATATATATATATATATATATATATATATATATATATATATATATATATATATATATATATATATATATATATATATATATATATATATATATATATATATATATATATATATATACCGACTGATGGAGATACTAGTGACTCAGATGAATTTTACTTACAGTTACAGGAGCAAATAGACAAGGTCCCAGGTAGAAATATGATGTTATTGCTGGGAGATTTTAACGCCCAGGTTGGTAGAAATATGGATAGATGGTATCCCAGCTTAGGTAAATTTGGTGTAGGAAAAGAAAACAGTAATGGATACAGACTTTTGCAATTTTGTAGGTATAACAATCTAGTTATAACCAATACGGTGTTTGGTCATAAAATGGCTCATAAGCTAACATGGTATTCACGTGATGGTAAGACAGCAAACCTTATTGATTATGTTATAGTAAATCGAAGACTGGTTGGATCAATACAAGATACTAGGGTATATAGGAGTGCTGTTATTGATGTTAAAAGTAAAGATCACCATCTAGTAGTGTCAAGGGTTAATTTAAAGCTGAAATATCGGAAGGGTAATTACCTCCCGGGAAGTTATGATGTTAGTAGACTCCAGGATGAGAATTATAGAGAAACTTTCAAGGAACAGTTAAATACTAAACTTGAGAGTTTAAAATTTGATAATGTGGAAGATGGTTGCAATAATTTTAGAAAAATAATTTTTGAAGTTGCTGAAGGTGTATTAGGGAAGAAAGCTAGCACTGAAGCTAAGAATATTAGTGAAAAAGCTTTAAGTTTAATAGAAAGGAGACAGGACTTGTACAATAATTATCTGAGTGATAGATCATATGAAAACAAAAGAAATGTAAAGAAAGTGGAGAAAGCATTAAAATATGAACTAAGGAGGTGTGAAGTGGAGGCCATGGATAAAATTGCCGAGGATTTAGAAGATGCAGCTAGACGGCATAATAGTAAAATATTGTACTGGCACGTTAACAAATTGAGAGGTAGTAGTCAATCCGGACTTGTCCCAGTTAAAGATAGGAATGGGGTGGCAATTAGCGATAAGACAAAAGCTAAAGCGAGATGGGCCGAACATTTTGAGAATTTGCTTAACCAAGATAGAGTTGCTGGAAAAAATATAGAGGAAAATGAAATAGTTTGTGATACCTTGGATGTGAAGGAAGATTTGTATTGTGAGGAGGAATTAGAAACAATACTAAAAGGATTAAAGAATAATAAGGCTCCAGGTGCTGATAGGGTAGTAAATGAGTTTTTTAAATATGGTGGCTCTTAGGTTAGAAATAAGTTATTGGAGATTATGAATATGATTTTTGAAAAAGGGGAAGTACCTAACGATTTTAGGAAAACCTTAATTAAGCCACTTTATAAGAAAGGTGATAAAAGTGAGTGTGGTAATTATCGAGGCATTAGTCTGGTCTCTTTAGGTAGCAAATTGCTTAGTAATATGATACTTTTTAGACTGAGAGATGCCGTAGACAAAGTTTTAAGAGAAGAGCAGTGCGGTTTTAGAAAAGGTAGAGGATGTGTTGACCAAATTTTCACTCTTAGGTTAATAATTGAGAAGTGCCTAAGTTTTCAAACACCTTTGGTCCTCAATTTTATAGATTATGAGCAAGCGTTCGATTCTGTTGATAGAGGAGCTTTAGTAAAGGTTTTATCCTTGTATGGTATACCAGACAAATACATTAAAGTGATTAGTGTTATGTACGAGAATAACACTGCTGCGGTTAAGGTAGGAAATGAGGTTAGCAGCTGGTTTTGTATTAAATCAGGAGTTAAGCAGGGTCGTGTTCTATCCCCCTTTATATGGATTATTTTGATGGACTTTGTTTTCAGGAGCAAAAGAAAGGCAATAGGAGACCATGGAATCAAATGGGGAGGAAAAAATCTCCTTGGCTAAGAATATGCTGATGATTTAAGTATCCTAGATGAAAGTGTGAGCAAAATGAATGAAGTTTTAGAGGTTTTGCAAGTTCAGGGTGCTTGTATTGGTTGGAAAATTAATGTTAGGAAGACCAAGTCACTAAGACTAGGAATAAGTGAAGATGAAAAGGTGACGTTGGGTAATGAAAAGATTGATCAGGTGCGCAGTTTCACTTACCTTGGTAGTATTATTAGTAAAGATGGTGGGAGCAGTGAAGATGTTAAAAATAGAACAGCCAAGGCTCAGAGTGTTTTTTCACACTTAAAAAAAGTCTGGAAGAATAGGAAGATAAGTCTGCAAACCAAGATTAGAATCTTAGAAGCTACAGTGATAACAGTGGTCAAATATGGTTCTGAAGCATGGACGCTCCGAAAAGCGGATGAAGATTTGCTAGATGTTTTCCAGAGAAATTGCTTAAGGATTGTTCTGGGTACCAGGCTGACTGACCGTATTTCAAACAATAGGCTATACGAAAAATATGGTTCAATACCGCTTTCTAGGTCTATAATGAAAGAAAGGTTGAGGTGGTTAGGGCACGTTGTTCGGATGAAGGATGACATATTGCCGAAGATTCTTCTTTTCGGCCAACCATCTAGGGCTAAACGGAAAGCAGGTCGCCCCCGTCTGGGTTGGAAGGACGTAATAAAGAAAGATTTAAAGGAAATGGGAACTTCGTGGGCGGGTTTAAAAAGGGAGGCTTTGAATAGATTGGGGTGGAGGAGGAGCGTGCGTAGCTGTGTTGGCCTCAGGCGGATTGGTGCTGCAATGAGTTGTTAGTAGTAGTAGTAGTATATATATATATATATATATATATATATATATATATATATTTATGTATGTGTGTGTGTGTGTGTGTATATGTATATTTTGTGGTCTTTGTTGCCATTTCTAGTAACTTCTTATTTGGGTCATTCGTACTAATATGTCAACGATGCAAAGTATCGTGAAAGGTTTGATCATTTGCTAACATGGCTGTAGAGAAAGTATTTGACATAACTATATTTGGTGCCACAGGCTTCACTGGAAAATTTGTTTTCCTTGAAGCTGTTAAGTCTGGAGCATTAAAGAAGTATAATATTGCTGTTGGTGGTAGGAATAAAGAGAAGCTGGAAAAAGCTGTTAAAGACATTGAACATGAAACAGGTTAGCCTAGTTCTTATGTTAGATCAAATAATAGATCCAGATCTAATGTTAGAGTAAATCTGGTAAAGTTCTACGAAATCATATTATTGAGTTAGGAATAAAGTGAAGGTCAATATATACCAATATATATACCTAATTCTTCTTCACAAAATAAATCTTCCTTTGCATCCAAGATATCACACAATTTTTCATTTTCCTCTGTATCTTTTCCTGTAGCTCTATCCTGGCTTAGCAAATTCCCAAAAATGTCTGCCAATCTCTCTTTGGTTCTATCCTTATTGCTACCCATTCCTATCTGTAATTGGGCCAAGTCGAGATTGACTACTCCCTCTCAATTTATTAACATGCCAGTACACTATTTGACTATTCAGTACACTATTTGACTATTCTAGCTGCATCACCAGATCCTCAGCTGCATCACCAGCTTTTTTACTAGTATTCTTAGCTGCAGTCCTAGCTTTCTTCCCTAAGACACCTTCAGCAACTTCACAAATTATTTTTCTAAAATTATTCCAACCATCTTCTACATTATCAAATTTTAAACTCAAGTTTAGTACTCAACAATTCCTGGAAAGTTTCTCTCAAATTATCATCCTGGAGTCTACCAACATCATAATTTCCCAGGAGGTAGTTACCCTTCCAAAATTTGAGCTTTAAATTAACCCTTGACACTACTAGATAGTGATCTTTACTTTTAACATCAATAACACCACTCCTGTATACCCTAGTATCCTGTATTGATCCTGCCAGTCTTTGGTTTACTATAACATAATCAATAAGGATTGCTGTCTTACCATCACATGAATACCATGTTAACTTATAAGCCATTTTGTGACCAGACACCATATTGGTTATAACTAGATTGTTATACCTACAAAATATCAAAAGTCTGTAACCATTACTGTTTTCTTTCCTACAGCAAATTTACCTAGGTTAGGATACCATCTATCCCTATTTCTACCAACCTGGGTGTTCTCTAGAAAATATATATATAACATCATAAGTAAAATTTATCTAAGTCACTAGTATCTCTGCCAGTCAGTTCTACAGGGGCATATACTACTATAACTGATTTCCTGATGTTTTTAGTCATAAAATGAGCAATTAATATTCTATTATTAATACCTTCCCAGCCTAAACAAGACTTAGCAGCTTCCTTATTCATCATGAACCCTACTCCCTGTCTATGTACCCCATTCTTCCTGCCTGAGTAAACAAATTCTATATCTTCTAATTTCCGGCTTCCTACCCCTGGAGTATGAGTTTCTGAAACTCCTAACAAGTCCAGTTTGAATTGTCTGAATTCATCAGTCAAAATGCTGATACAATAATCATTTTTTAACATCATAACAGTTCAAGTTCCAATTTTCATGTTTAAATCCAGTTCATACCAAATTTCATAAATCCAGTTCAAATAGTCTGAATCTGTTAATCAAAATGTCAATACAATAGTCATTTTTTAATGTTGTAACATTCCAATTTTTATGTTCTTTAAATCATTGAAATTATTTTGGCCTCAGGAAAAGCAATGATCCCAGATACTGGAGCAGGACAGGGATCACATATCTTCTAAAGTCTATCCCAAAGTTTTTAAGCCAGCTTAGAACCGGACAGCAAGAAGTCCCTGGGACCTCCATGAATGGAGACTTTGTGCAATCCTGGGCCCATCTTGATTACAACATGGTTTTCAGTGCTTGGTAATGCTCTTCTATCAACAAGAGTTGAAATTCTGCACAGAAAATCTCAAGCTTATTACCTCTGACTCATTATATATTCATGCCTACAAATATTATGCTACTACAGGGAGGCGGTCCATAGTAGATAAATTAGCTATGAAGAGGTTTTCAGCCCAAAGATACCCTTCAAAGCATACCAAGCCCAGAAGAATTGTTCATTTATCAGAATCCCATGTGAATACTGTTTCATTTACTAGGCTATAATTTCCTCAAGGGCGCCACTCCTCAAGTGGGATTAGAGTTGACCACAAGGTCCCCAGTCTTGCAGGTACCTGAAAAGGGTTGAGGCAGCCCTTTGCAGAGACTGTTTTCAATATATATGGATCTTTCGCCCTGCTGCAGTTTTCCTCATATAGAGGATCCTGCCACAATAGTGTTCTACATCATCATGCAATTTAACCCATTACTTCAGCATTAGCTTGTAAAACTAATGTCTAGCCTAATTTATTTATTTACTTTAACATTAGCTTGTAAAACTAATGTAAAAAACTAATGCCTAGCCTAATTTATTGATTTACTTTAACATTAGCTTGTAAAACTAATGTCTAGCCTAATTTATTGATTTACTTCAACATTAGTTTTGTAAAACTAATGTCTTCCCTTATTTATTGATTTACTTCAACATTAGCTTGTAAAACTAATGTCTAGCCTAATTTATTCATTTAATTCAGCATTTGCTTGTAAAACTGATGTCTAGCCTAGTTTATTGATTTACTTAAGGATTGGATTGTAAAACTAATGTCGAGCCTAATTTATTGATTTACTTCAACATTAGCTTGTAAAACTAGTGTCTAGCCTAATTTATTGATTTACTTCATTATTAGCTTGTAAAAGTAATGTCTAGCTTAATTCATTGATTTACTTCATTGTTAGCTTGAAAAACTACTGTAAAACTAATATCTAGTCTAATTTATTGATTAACTTCTACATTAACTTTTAAAACTAATGTCTAGTCTAATTTGTTGATTTACTTCAATATTAGCTTGGAAAACTAATGTTTAGCTTAATTTATTGATTTACTAGTTTAGAAACAAATTTTGGCTATATACTTGCACATCAGGGGGGTAGGGGGTAAAGCATAGGGTAAATTTCTTGATGGCACTATAATTTAGCTAAGATGAAAGTGTAAATGTCATATATGCCTTTTTTATGCTCTTTTGTAGTTTAATAATGGCTCCTGGGGCTAATTGCATCTTGAGCCCTTAATGGGGCCTCAAAGGTATTTTATATGAATTATGCAAGAGCATAAAAAAGGTCCAAAGATGTTTTTGTTTTCATGCTAGTTAAATTATATAGCCCACTGCAAAGTTACCATGAAATTTATCCACCCAAGCCCCCTAATGTGAAAATATATACCCTGAGTTGTATACCTCAATTTTTTAATCCCAAAATTCAGTGCTATTTTTGTTGACAGCATTTGAAAAACTTGAAACTGTAGGAAAATAGTTTATATTTGAGTTGCCTTATAAACGAGGTCTGAATTATTATAAATAAGTGTTTTTGGAATATAATACTCTCGAACAACTTATTTTTAAACTAGTGATATTTTTATAACCACTTTTCAACAACTTAACTAGTGTTGATAACTTCTTTGTGTAGTTACAAAATGAAATACCTTTGGGATCCCTTTAAGGATTCAAGATGCAACTAGCCCCAGAAGCATTTATTGAATAACAAAATATCATAAAAAAATGCATCAAATGACATTTTTACTTCCATCTTAGCTAAATTATAGTGCCACCTAGAAATTTACCAAGCATAGCATATATTAAATGTGTAACCTAATCTAGGTACCTTTTTTTTTTGCCCTAAACCCCAAAAAAACAAAAGTTTACATATTGTAAACATAGTGATATATTACTGTTTGCATCCTCAGCATAGGAATTGTCTGTTGAAAGAAACCTGTGTGACTAGTTTCCTTAGCAAGTTCAATGTGCAATATTGAATGTGTCAATAAATAAAAGTTTTACTACTGATGATGGTCACTGCATATTTGACCGAAATATCTGGTATTTTTGTGAATTTCTATCACTGTTATCATCATCACTGTCTATTTAAAGGATTTTATCCCTATTCGAACTTTTATTTATTGTCATGGAAAGGCAGTGTGGTCTCTAAAATTATCTATTGCATGTGTGTTACAGATAATACAACAGTACCAAAATGAAACTTTCAGGGATGGATCTACAGGCTAAAGTATGTCCCAGGAAGGTATTTTGAAGTAGCTACCCCCACTCTTTCTCCCTCTAGAGGGTGTTGACCTTTTGTGACCTTTAAAAATATGTGTGTTATAAAAGTGAAACCCTTGCAAAATAGATCTTTTGCTTAAATGAAGTACAACAAAATTGCTTTCAGCTTCACAACTTTGCTTAGTCCTAATTTATGAGGTTTTAAATATATGCAAATATATTTCCTAAATTTTGGGGAAAAACAACATCAACATGGCTTGGAGTTCTACTCAAATAACAGGAATTGCATTTTCAGAACTAAAGCCAGAGAAAAAGAAACTGGTAACTGAAAATTAAGGTAACATGGTGTTTTGTCAAAATTTCAATAGGTGTAGACTTGTCATGTAGGCACATTTCAGGAACCTCTAGAGGGAGAAGGAGTGGAGGTAGGTACTTCAAAATACCTTCCCAGACATAATTTAGCCTGTAGACCCATCCCTGAAAGTTTCATTTTTCCTAACCCAACCCCTTTCCATGATAGCCAAAAGTAGCTAAAGTAAAATTGTACCACACATTTTGCATGCATATCCTCTGTACTTTACCCCAGACCCCCTGATATGCAAATATGTAGCCCAAATTATATATTTCCTATCTATTCTCAGAATGTTTCTCAGTTGTTTCAACTCATATACCTGTAAATCGAATCATCTCTCATGAAACAAAAGCTATTTTTATACTCTTACCTTAAAATTACCTTAAATCACACTTGCCAGCAATAAAGACAAGTCTTGTGAACACTGGTCACAGATGGTGATAATTCAACTTGTTAGATACATCCCATATTGTGAGCCAATATTTCTTGCACCAGTCTTTGTCAACTGCAGACTTGAAGGCTTCAACTCTGGGTGACATAATAGCATGCTGGTTAAGGGAGTTGCATAAGCTGACTACACTGTTAGGATAGAATTTGTTTGACAGCCTGGTGTTAGCTTGTTTTTGATAAAGCTTCAAGGGGTGGACTTTGGTACTTGGTAAACTGACTGTATGGAACAGTCTGGGGATCACGCTGATAGGTACTAACTTGTATGCCTTTATTGCATCTCCTAGCCTGTGTTTATATGTGAGAGATGGTAGTTTGAGCTTATGTGACTGGGTATGATATGCAAGATGTTGAGATTCCTTTAAGCATTTAGTTGTATGTCCCTGCACTGATTCTAGAATTGAGATATCGCTCTTGTTTACTGGATTAGAAACAAACATCCCAAATTCCACTTTTGGTATGATCATGCCCTTCAAGAGCTTGATGATCACAGCTGGAGATCTTCTGAAATGTTCTTTTTATTAAACCAAGTGTTTGGTTGGCACTGGATACTACAGACTGTACAGGAAAATTAAACTTGACCTTATCATTTACCAAGACTCCCAAATCTTTTTCACCATGACTACATATGAGTGGCTGTTTTGAACCATTGCTAGACTCCATAAAATACTGGCACAAAGGGTTATTTGCTCCAAAATGAATGACTCTGCATTTCTGGATATTCAAGTCATTAAATTCTGGATATTAATTTTGCCCACTTTGGCAATGCATCAAGACCAGCCTGGATATCTCTGTCACTTTGAGGGTCATGAACAGGACCAATTATTTTGGAATCATCTGTATAAAATAAACGTTTATTCTCTGATTGAAGGTGCATCATTGATAAAAATCAAACAGTTCATGGTAACAAACTGTAAGTAAGGAGCAACCTGGCTTAATAGTAACCAAAACTCCAAGAAACCGGAATTTATACCAATAGATACATCAATAGAATCAGTTTTTTATGCTAATTTCAAATATATAAGTTTCATTCAGTTTAGTTTTACCCATCAAAAGTTAAATGCCTGAGAATACTTGCCTTTTTTTGAAAAAAGAGGAAAACAACCCATAAAAGTCATAGAACTTTAATGAAAATCACACCATCAGATTCAGCGTATCAGAGAACCCTATCATAGAAGTTTCAAGCTCCTATATGCAAAAATGTGGAGTTTTGTATTTATTGCCAAAAGAAAGATCACAGATGCATGTTTATTTATTTTTTTTTTTTTTTTTTTTTTAATATGGTGATAATTCAACTTGTTAGGTACATTTCAATGGGTATAGACTTGTCATGTAGGCACATTTCAGGACCCTCTTGAGGGAGAAGAAGTGGAGGTAGGTACTTCAAAATACCTTCCCAGACATACATTAGCCAGAAATTTTAAAGGAAATGAAAAGTCCTAGTGCCCTTTTTAAGTGACCAAAAAAATTGGAGGTCAACTTGGCCTCCCATGCTTGTTTTTTCCCCGAAGTCACCCAATCAAAATTTTTAGATAGTCATTTTGTTCAGCATAGTCGAAAATCTAATAAATATGTCTTTGAGGATGAATTAGTTCTCCACAGTTCCCAGGGGTAGGGCTGTAGTTTATGAACTTTATCAATTGTTTGCATATAGTAATGGTTAATGGGAAGTATGCAGAGGTTTCAGGAGGGATTTTTTTATGGTTTGGGGGGGGGGGGTCTGAGCAGGGGGTTACAGGGGAGGATGTTTCCAAGGAGGATGTTTCTTTGGGGGAAGGGGCACTTCTATGAAGGGGGCACCGAATTTCCCAGCATTATTTAAAAAACGATCAGATATTAAATAATAAAAACGAGTTTTTTCAACTGAAAGTGAGGAGCAACATTAAAACTTGAAACAAACAGAAATTATTACTTATACGAGGGGGTTCCCCCCCTAGTCAATACCTCGCTGTTTACGCTAAAGTTTTATTAGTACTTTCAAAAGAGCTACCTATTCTAATTAACCGGCCTTTGTGATTCAGGGGTTTGTGATTCGAACAAAATCAGAAATTTAGCGTAAAGAGTGAGATATTGACTTGGGGTAAACTCTCAATATACGTAATAAAAACATACAAATATAGAAGTTCGTTACGTAAGTTAAATCGTAAGTTACGTCAGAACAAAATTTTGAGAAAGCCATAAAATTAATATGCTAATTTCACTCTAATTATTCATGTACAGTGAGCCAAAATCAAAGCTGCATTAATTAAAAAACGTTCAGAAATTAAATAAAAAAACAAGTTTTTTTAACTGAAAGTAAGGAGCGACATTAAAACTTAAAACGAACAGAAGTTATTATGTATATGAAAGGGACTGTCCCCTCCTCAACACTTCGCTATTTACGCTAAAGTTTTTTATTGTTTTAAAAAATAGAGTTGCGAGTAAGAGTAACTTTAGCGTAAAGAGCGAGGCGTTGAGGAGGGGACAGCCCCTTTCGTATACGGAAAAAATTCTTTTCGTTTTAAGTTTTAATTTCGCTCCTTACTTTCAGTTAAAAAAAAGTTGTTTTTTTTTTATTTAATATTAAATAAAGTTGAAACCAACACTGTTCATTGGAGTACTCCACTTTTTACATCTTCGGATTCCGAGAAGAAGGTTGGTCTATTGTCTCTTTCAAGATATAGGCCTAATAATTGCATTTCTTGCAAATTAAATGTTAAGCCTTTTTAGGACCCTTGAAAATAATAATTTCATTCTATATTCTTTGGAAATAAAAATAAGTTATAACATTTGTTTCATACTTACTATTTCGTTATAAACCCGTTTTGTAAAAGTTGTATAATTTACAAACATTATTTTGTCAAGATTAAGTAGAATAAGAAAATTCAAAACAAATCCATCATGTTTTCTTCTCATTCTGTTAGGCTGCCAAAAAACTGCTGTTTCACATATATGTCAAAAAATGTTAAAGCCCACAGAACAAACATGGTGGATAGAAAAATGGAGAAATTGTTTTGAATTGTTATCAGAGAAATGGAGAATTGCTTGTCGAAATTATATAACTTTTAAAAACGGATTTGTTATTCAAATAGGAAGTTTGAAACTAATGTTTTAAGTCTTTTTTATACAAAAATACTTAGAAATTTTTGGTCATTTTCAAAGGTTCAAAAAGGGCTTAAATTTAAATTTGTGAGAGAACTGACCATTATATTTTTAAAGAGTATAAAAAAGCACTGAGTGGTATGTTCACTTTATTCACAAGTCAACAATATGGACTGGGAAATATTTATCTATATATTTGCACATTAAGGGGGGGGGGGGTTGAGGGTAAGTATGGTGAGGATAGATGCAAAATGTGTTAACAATGATTACTCTGCATATTTTGAAGTAAGAATTGTTTTCTTAACATGTTTCCTTCTCTCTGGATAGCCATCTAGGCAAATACTACTACTACTAACAACTCACCGTAGCACCAAGCCGCCTGAGGCCAGCACAGCTACGCACGCTCCTCCTCTACCCCAATCTATTCAAAGCCTCCCTTTTTACACCCGCCCACGAAGTTCCCATTTCCTCTAAATCTGTCTTTATGACGTCCTCCCACCCCAGACGGGACGACCTGCTTTCCGTTTAGCCCTAGAAGGTTGGCCGAAAAGAACAATCTGTCATCCTTCATCCGCACAACGTGCCTAACCACCTCAAACGTTCTTTCATTACAGCCCTAGAGAGCGGTATTGAACCACATTTTTCTTATAGCCTATTGTTTGAAATACGGTCAGTCAGTCAGGTACCCAGAACAATCCTTAAGCAATTTCTTTGGAAAACATCTAGCAAATCTTCATCCGCTTTTCGGAGCATCCATGTCTTCAGAGCCATATTTGACCACTGTCGTCACTGTAGCTTCTAATATTTTAATCTTGGTTTCAAGACTTATCTTCCTACTCTTCCAGACTTTTTTTTAACTGTGAAAAAACGCCCTGAGCCTGGGCTATTCTACTTTTAAGATCTTCACTGCTCCCACCATCTTTACTAATAATGCTATTAAGGTAAGTGAAGCTGCCGACCTGATCAATCTTTTCATTACCCAACGTCACCTTTTCATCTTCACTTATTCATAGCCTTAGTGACTTAGTCTTCCTAACATTAATTTTCAAACCAATTCTAGCACCCTGAACTCGCAAAAACTCTAAAACTTCCTTCATTTTGCTCACACTTTCATCTAGGATGCTTAAATCATCAGCATAATCCAAGTCCAGGAGATTTTTTCCTCTCCATTTGTTTCCGTGTTCTCCCATTGCCTTTCCTGTGCTCCTTAAAACAAAGTCTATCAGAATAATCCATATAAAGGGGGATAGAACACAACCCTGCTTAACTCCTGATTTAATACAAAACCAACTGCTAACCTCATTTCCTACCTTATCCGCAGCAGTGTTATTCTCGTAAATACTTTAATTTATTTGTCCAGTATACCATACAAGGATAAAACCTTTACTAAAGCTCTTCCATCAACAGAATCGAACGCTTCCTCATAATCTATAAAACTGAGGACCAAAGGTGTTTGAAAACTCAGACACTTCTCAATTATTATCCTAAGAGTGAACATTCGGTTGACACATCCTCTACCTTTTCTAAAACCGCACAGTTCTTCTCTTAAAACTTTGTCTACGGCATCTCTCAGTCTGAAACGTATCGTATTGCTAAGTAATTTATTACCTACAGAGACCAGACTAATGCCTCTATAATTACCACACTCACTTTTATCACCTTTCTTAAAAAGTGGCTTAATTAAGGTTTTCCTAAAATCGTTAGGTACTTCCCCTTTTTCAAAAATCATATTCATAATCTTCAGTAACTTATTTCTAACCTCAGAGCCACCATATTTAAGAAACTCATTTACCACCCCATTAGCACCTAGAGCCTTATTATTTTTTTATCCTTTTAGTACTGTTGCTAATTCGTCCTCCCAAAACAAATCTTCCTTCACATCCAAGGTATCACAAACTTTTTCATTTTCCTCTATATTTTTTCCTGCAACTCTATCTTGGTTAAGCAATTCTCAAAATGTTCAGGCCATCTTTCTTTAGTTTTTTTCCTTATCGCTAATTGCGACCACATTCCTGTCTTTAACTGGGCCAAGTCTGCATTGACTACTTCCTCTCAATTTGTTAACATGCCAGTAAAATATTTTACTATTATGCCGTCTAGCTGCATCTTCCAGATCCTTGGCAATTTTATCAATGGCCTTCACTTCACACCTCCTTAGTTCATGTTTTAATGCTTTCTCCACTTTTTTTATAGTCCTGTTCTTTTCATATGATCTATCACTCAAATAATTCTTGTACAAGTCCTTTCTCGTTTTGATTAAACATAAAGCTTTTTCACTAATATTCTTAGCTGCAGTTCTAGCTTTCTTCCCTAATACACCTTCAGCAACTTCACAAATTATTTTTCTAAAATTATTCCAATCATCTTCCACATTATAAAATTTTCAACTCTCAAGTATAGTATTCAACTGTTCCTGGAAAGTTTCTCTCAAGTTCTCATCCTGGAGTCTACCTTCATCATAACTTCCCGGGATGTAGTTACCGTTCCGATTTTTCAACCTTATATTAACCCTTGACACTAATAGAGTATGGTCTTTACTTTTAACAACAATAAAGGCGCTTCTATATACCCTAGTATATTTTATTGATCCTGCCAGTCTTCGTTTTACTATAACATAAACAATAAAGTTGGTTGTCTTACGAAGTAAAAAGATCAAGGAAGTAAAAAGCCTTGTAACAAATAAGGGATACAATTTGGTGATGTTAACAGAGGTGAGTCCCAAGAATAGTAATACTTGATTGGAGGATAGTTATATCTGTATTCCTGGATACCAGGTAGCATCAAACTTTAGTTCAAGTAATTGCAGAAAGGGTGCATTGGTAATAGTCAGAGCAGAATATAATTTTAAAGTGGTAGATACTCCCCTTATTAATGATTATGTTGAGGTGGTCTTCTCTGATCTAAAGGTTCTACTTAACCCTGGTATTACAAGAATTACTTATATTTATAGAAGCCTTTCAGCTTCATTTAAAATTGTTACAGAACAAGCCATAAAAGATCATTTTTGAACAATCAATGCATCGCATAAAGGTGATTTTCTAATAGCAAGGGACTCTAATTTCCCACAAATATCATGGAAAAAGGGATTTGTCTATCATGAAGATGGTGCAACACAACAGCCATTCCTTGATTGTATACATGACCTCTCCCTATATCAAACTGTTGATAAACCAACTAGATATAGAATCTTCCAGAACCCAACCCTATTAGACTTTTTTTTTTAATAACCAAGAGCTTTTGGAACATACTGAGTACTTACCCCCCATTGGTAAGAATGACCACGTAGCTATAGAAATACAGCTCCATCCGAGGGCTATAACTAATGGATTTATTAAAAGCGTCTTCACAGATTACAATTCCGTCAGGAGGGAACTGAAAATGGTGAACTGGAGTGATATTTTGCAGGGATCAGTAGAGGAGCAATGAGAAAATTTCAACTTAACTCTACTTAGAATCCAAGACAGCAACTCTTCTGTAACTTACTGGAGAAAGCCAATGACTCTTCCATACATGACCAAGGAAATTAAGAAGCAGCTCAACAAAAAAAAGAGATCTTGGAAAAATGCAAAACAACTGAGAGTCCAGACCAGTAAAAGAAGTTCAAAAGAGCAAGAGATAAGTTATAAATTTAACCAGGAAACTTTATCTGGACCATTTTTTCACACTAGCTAAAGAATGTAAGCATAATCCGAGGAAATTTTTGCAATACATGTCATTTAAAAGTCCTGGTCGGCGATCAATATCTAAAGTAACTGCTTCAGGAGCTGAACTAACAGATGTAAAAAAAATGCAGATGAACTTCCAGTTTCTTGCAGTTTTTAGTTGCACAACAGATACAGACCTACCCAATGTTGAACCTACATAAATTTACAATCCAATGGAGCCCATTGAGATTGATAGTTCAAATATTCGCAAACGACTTAAATTGCTAGATGTCAACAAAACAGTTGGGTTAGATAGGTTAAGGCTACGTCTTCTAAAAGAAGTTGCTGAAGACTTTGCCAAGCCACTCTCCCTATTATTCAAAGTCTCCCTACGTACCAAGGAAGTGCCAACAGATTGGAAAACAGCATTTGTCACACCTTTGTTGAAAAAGGGAAATAAAGCCAGTGAATAAAGCTACCATTCCATAAGCATAACTTCTGCTGTTGCTAAATTCCTGGAAAGAGTGGTAAATGACTCTGCCATGAAGCCTCTCAAACTTATTGGGATACTATTGCCCAGCCAACGTGGTTTTCAACCAGGAAAGTCAGTATAAACAAATTTTCTGGAGGCTTATGATGTTATAACAGACCTAATTTATCAAGACTTACCTGTGGATGTCTTGTTGCTTGACCTTGCAAAAGTGTTTGACAAAGTTCTACATCCACACTTGAACAAAAAACTTACCTCATGTGGAATTAATGCAGACCTTGTGGGCTGGATCTCAACTTTTCTTAAAGATAGAACACAGAGAGTGAGGCTTTTTACTAATGAAGGAGAATCAATCCTCTCTGAGAGATGTGGAGTCACCAGTGGTGTCCTGTAGGGTAGTGTCTTAGGGTCTACCCTATTCAATCTACATAAATAATATTTTTCAATTAACAAAAAATAATCTAACTCTATGCTGACGACTCAAAGTTGTTTGGTGCAGTAATTCATGAGTCACTATAAGCAGATCTTTGATCATATTCAAAACTGGGCAACAACATGGCACATGTTCAATATTGAAAAAGCTTTAATAATGACAAATGTAGTGTTATTCGTTTTGGCAAGTCCAACCCAGGTTTCAAGTATACTATGGTCATTACAGCTGTAAATAAACTCAAGATATAGTTCACTCAATATAGGTTCGGCTAATGCACAACCCCAACCCATTTCAGATTCAACTGAAGAAAGAGATCTTCGGCTGATTATTGATAACAAGTTGAAATTCACATCCCATACAAGACTAGGGTTAATAAAACAGACAATCTCCTCCAGAGCTCTACAGACTATTTGGAGTTGTCCTGTCAACTCCACATAGTCTAGTTCCACCTAGTTTGTCCTGTCATAGAATATGCAATAACTGTTGCCTCCCCTATCAATAAAGATGATGTAGCTGCTCTTGAATCCATTTAATGAGAAGCCACAAAATTTATAGCAGGGTGCAAAGGTCTGGATTATCTGGGAAGATTACACAAACTTAAGCTACCTTCAGTAGTTTATAGAAGACGAAGGGGAGGCGAGATTATGACTAAGAAATTATAAACCAGCAATAACCCTCCATCTTACCTCCAACTAGACACCATGCAGAGGACTAGAGGCCACTCACTGAAATTGTTCTTGAAGAGAGCCCAGAAAAGTACAGCAAACAACTTCTTCTCTGATAGAATTGTGTCATACATGAATTCTTTAATTGATGAGACGGTAACAGCCTCTACCACCAATGCATTCAAATCTGGAGTTGATCATGACTGGCTGAAACAATCATGGAAAACAAAATGGGGTGCTGCCAATTGGAATAATTGCCATCGCTCACCAGCAACATCACAGGATTTACCTTAGATGCTGGACCGTGCAATTTAAGTTAATTTAAGATTCTGTAAATTTCCAAATTACCAGTAACTCACTAATTAGATTACTAATAAACAGATATACCTTTAGATTCAGAACTTCATCCTGAGTTGAAATACGACATTCATTTCTGTCAGAAATAAACTCTATCCCACAGCATAAAATGATAATATAAAGTCATTTTCCTATTAACTGTCTTCTACCCTGTCATCAATACTCTAGTTAGTTTAGCTTTTGATTTATTAGAATAATGATTATGCTTGATTAAGTATTCATTTTAAAAAAACAAAATTTTTACGAGGGAAGTAAAGAGCAAAGTTGAAACTTAAAACGGACAAAAATTATTACTTCACAGCCTATCTAAGATATATCAATAAAACTAGTCCAAATAAATGAACTAATTATGTTTCCCTGTGCTTCCAGGATGATAGAAAACTAGCGCTTTACTGAAATACAAAATAATATAGGAGTTTTGGTACAATAAAAGCAAACCTATTAAGGGCCCTTTTTATAGAATCAAAATTTCATCAATCCCTTTTAAAATAAAGCAGCAATCCATTTTAGGATTGCCTTTATTTTTTTATGTTTAATTTGGTATCACTTCTGCACAATGGCTCAGTTCAATCACTGGCTCTCGTTTTGGTTCTTAAAAGGACATGTCATGATCAGTTTGTACAAAAGTTCTAGTAAGGCCATCTTGATAGTATTATGACTACAGACTAGCTTTAGAATTTGTATCATAGCTTGGAATTCACTCTTGTATAGAGAGAAATAATCGGATTTCCAGAGTTCATAGTATGTCTTATTTGATCTGCATTTCAAGTGATACGAGAGTATATTTCTCACAATTTAAGGATGTATATTACCCAGTATTGGTATTATAGCTGGCAAGACTAAAATGATGCTTGATAAATTAATTAACGGCACGATCAATGTTGACCGCAAACATTGATGTTTTCATTAGTTTTTCTCAAACCACTGCTTAAATTTACAATAGATTTGACCCTATTCATGCGTTGTTCTTCTAACGAAATCCTTCTTTCTTCTTCAGTTTAATTTTTGACTCGTTCTGATTTTCGCTATAGTTTGTCTTCTGACAGCACAATTCTTTGTTCTTCACTTCATTTCTGACACGTTCTGATACTCGATTTTCGCTATAGCTTGTAATTCTGTTGCCACTGATCTTCTAGTTGCATCTCTGTTCTCGCTGTGCCACATCTTTTAACTACGTATTTCTTTGTTCTTCACTTTCATTTCTAATTCGTTCTACTCCTCGTTGTCGAATGTCTTGTAACCCCATATATATTTTTTTTGTTTTTCTTTTCGATTCTTTTTATTTCTTGCTGTCACTTTTCTTCAGACTGGATATTTTTTTGTTCTTCAATTTTGTTTTGACTCGTTTAATTGTCGTTGACGCAAGTATTCTAGCTGTATATTTCTTCGTTCTTTATTTTTGTTTAATTAGAAAAAATAATAGAACTAAAGATTTGTTATCATTATGATGTTATATGAGTGTAAAATTTTAAACTGTAAAAATAGAAAAAAAACTTTATAGCCGTTACTTTGAAATTAAGCTTTAAAATAAGACTTTAACACTAAAACTTTGACAGTAGAACCTTAAATCTAAAAGTTAAAACTGAAAGTCGAACTTAAATTTAAAAAAAAAACTGAAAATCTTAAAGGTATAAAATAAAAATTATTAAACGCAAAAACTTTAAAGTAAAAAAAAAAATAAAAAAAAACTTAAACTTTAAAAGTCCCCTGAAATACAGGAAGGGAAAGAATCACTGTAGGTATGGAAGGCTCAGACCTCTGCTTTCTGAAATTCAAAGTGTCCGTATACCCAGGGTGAAACATAAGACTCTTGAAAAATGATTAATTTTAAAAAAACAAAATTTTTCCGAGGGAAGTAAAGAGCGAAGTTGAAACTTAAAACGGACAAAAATTATTACTTCACAGCCTATCTAAGATATATCAATAAAACTAGTACAAATAAATCCACTAATTATGTTTCCCTGTGCTTTCAGGATTATACAAAACTAGCGCTTTACTGAAAATACAAAATAATATAGGAGTTTTGGTACAATAAAAGCAAACCTATTAAGGGCCCTTTTTATAGAATCAAAATTTCATCAATCCCTTTTAGGATCAATCCCTTTTAAAATAAAGCAACAATCCATTTTAGGATTGCCTTTATTTTTTTACGTTTAATTTGGTATCACTTCTGCACAATGGCTCAGTTCAATCACTGGCTCTCGTTTTGGTTCTTAAAAGGACATGTCATGATCAGTTTGTACAAAAGTTCTAGTAAGGCCATCTTGATAGTATTATGACTACAGACTAGCTTTAGAATTTGTATCATAGCTTGGAATTCGCTCTTGTATAGAGAGAAATAATCGGATTTCCAGAGTTCATAATATGTCTTATTTGATCTGCATTTCAAGTGATACGAGAGTATATTTCTCACAATTTAAGACTGTATATTACCCAGTATTGGTATTATAGCTGGCAAGACTAAAATGATGCTTGATAAATTAATTAACGGCACGATCAATGTTGACCGCAAACATTGATGTTTTCATTAGTTTTTCTCAAACCACTGCTTAAATTTACAATAGATTTGACCCTATTCATGCGTTGTTCTTCTAACGAAATATTTCTTTCTTCTTCAGTTTAATTTTTGACTCGTTCTGATTTTCGCTATAGTTTGTCTTCTGACAGCACAATTCTTTGTTCTTCACTTCATTTCTGACACGTTCTGATACTCGATTTTCGCTATAGCTTGTAATTCTGTTGCCACTTATCTTCTAGTTGCATCTCTGTTCTCGCTGTGGCACATCTTTTAACTACGTATTTCTTTGTTCTTCACTTTCATTTCTAATTCGTTCTACTCCTCGTTGTCGAATGTCTTGTAACCCCATATATATATTTTTTGTTTTTCTTTTCGATTCTTTTTATTTCTTGCTGTCACTTTTCTTCAAACTGGATATTTCTTTGTTCTTCAGTTTTTTTTTTGACTCGTTTAATTGTCGTTGACGCAAGTATTCTAGCTGTATATTTCTTCGTTCTTTATTTTTGTTTAATTAGAAAAAATAATAGAACTAAAGATTTGTTATCATTATGATGTTATATGAGTGTAAAATTTTAAACTGTAAAAATAGAAAAAAAAACTTTATAGCCGTTACTTTGAAATTAAGCTTTAAAATAAGACTTTAACACTAAAACTTTGACAGTAGAACCTTAAATCTAAAAGTTAAAACTGAAAGTCGAACTTAAATTTAAAAAAAAACTGAAAATCTTAAAGGTATAAAATAAAAATTATTAAAGGCAAAACCTTTAAAGTAAAAAAAAAAAAAAATAAAACTTAAACTTTAAAAGTCCCCTGAAATACAGGAAGGGAAAGAATCACTGTAGGTATGGAAGGCTCAGGCCTCTGCTTTCTGAAATTCAAAGTGTCCGTATACCCAGGGTGAAACATAAGACTCTTGAAAAATGAATAATTTTAAAAAAACAAAAATTTTCCGAGGGAAGTAAAGAGCGAAGTTGAAACTTAAAACGGACAAAAATTATTACTTCACAGGCTATTTAATATATACTAATATAACTAGTATAAATAAACTAACTAATTATGTTTTCCTATGCTTTTATGATTATACAAAACTAGCACTTTACTGAAAACACAAAATAATATAGGACTATGGTACAGTAAAAGCAACATTAAAAGGTAAGTAAAAGCAATTAAGAACACTTTTTATAGAAACAAAATATTATCAATCCCTTTTAAAATAAAGCAGCAATCCATTTTAGGATTGCCTTTATTTTTTTACGTTTAATTTGGTATCACTTCTGCACAATGGCTCAGTTCAATCACTGGCTCTCGTTTTTGGTTCTTAAAAGGATATGTCATGATTAGTTTGTACACAAGTTGGAAGTAAAGCCATCTCGATAGTATTATGGCTACAGACTAGGTTTAGAATTTGTATCATAGCTTGAAATTCGCTCTTGTAATGAGAGAAATAAGCGGATTTCCAGAGTTCATATTATGTCTTATTTGATCTTCATTTCAAGTGATACGAGAGTATATTTCTCACAATTTAAGACTGTATATTACCCAGTATTGGTATTATAGCTGGTAAGACTAAAATGATGCTTGATAAATTAATCCAATATTTCTGTATGCTGCTCAATTACTTCGTACTTATTAAAGAAACATTTATTTTTACGCTTATGTTTTTAAGATAATTTTAATTGTATACTGAAAGTTACTGATCTCACAACTGGTGTGAGACAATGAAATGCCTTATCGATTCATTTAGTTTTGTCAGGCTACATACTCACTTTTGACTCTTAAATCAATAATCCTGTTTCTTATACTTGACTTTTGTGTTTTCACTAAAGCGCTAGTTTTGTATAATTCTAAAAGCAAAGGGAAACATAATTAGTTGGTTCGTTTGTACTAGTTTTATTGATATATGTTAGATAGGCTGTGAAGTAATAATTTTTGTTCGTTTTAAGTTTCAACTTCGCTCTTTATTTCCCTCGAAAAAACTTTGTTTTTTAAATTAATCTCTTTTCGTTTTGATTAAAATTTAATCTAGAAACAACGTTTCCATGATCTTTTTTATTATACGGAATAATGTATGTTAGTTTTAAGTTTTAATGGCACTCCTTAGTTTCAGTTGAAAAACTTATTTTTAATGTATTTTCTAATTATCACCGATAAGACACCTATAGAAAATACTGCAAACAACTTTCACAGCTACAAAAAACTTTCAGTCTATAACATGAAGTTCATCATCCATACTTCACAAAACAATACATGTTTTTCAGGAATGTTTGTTTTTCGATGAGCAAAAAGTTGTTTTTACTCGGCCGACTTCCCCTAGAAAAACCATACTGAAGACAGGGCTTTATAAATCACCTACTGATTAACAGAAACTAGAAGACTACTGTAACAAAAGAGAGCTGTTTAAGGGCTCATTTAAAAGCTTATATTTATACCTAATCGCTTTTTATAAATTCGACTTGATAGCACATTCCCAGAAAGTGCACTTTCGGTTGTTTCCCCCTTTTTTTTAATGAAAAAAGTATCTTTTCCAATGAAATGACCAAAAAAGATGTTTTTCAAAATCTAGGCAGGAGCAAAAAACTAAGGGGGCAAAGACGTCCCTTCCCCTCAATTACCGCCGTAAGAACTAGCACACAGACTTCATCGCAGAGTGAACTTTGAAGGTTCAATTCAAAACTGTTGATCATTCTAGCTTAATTTTTGGTGGATTTTCAGTTGAAAAGTTTTCGCAATAATCTTTTATTTTTAAGATTAGGAGATTTATGAAACTTACTAAGAGGGTCTAGAGGGGGAGTATATGAGAGGGGTATAATAAACCTCCAGTTAGGGACTTTGGACCATAGTTATTGCAGTGATACCGTTTTATGCTTCCAAACTCTTCCAATTAAGAAGTGGTACCAAAAGTGCCGTTTTTTGTGCTATATGGCACTTTTGGATGGTAAAATTTATAAACAGCACATAGATATGAGTATTAGGTTTAAAATGAGGTATGATCCCGGGATATGATTTTAAAAATGGATGAATCATATTTGCAAAAATAGTGGATTATCTTAAAAGTAATCATAAGAAGGGACAAAACATGATTGAAAAAAAAAATCCAAGCTGGAATCGAACACGTGATAATCTAATTTGAAATCCAGCGCTGTACTAACTGAACCATGCCTCGAATAATTGAATGTATTGATGTTTGTAGGACTTTAATTGCGTAGCTTATTAAGGGGGACTGGAGGAGGAATTTGCGGGAGGTGTTCTTGCAAACCTCCAGTTAATGGTTTTGGACAATAATTATTACAATGATACCGTTTCATCCTTCCTAGATTTTCTACTTACGAAGTGGCACACAAAAGTGTTGTTCTCAGTGCTATATCTCACTTACGTATGGTAGTATCATAGGCAGCGCAATAGTTCTGCGTAAGTAAAGAACGATGTTGGCACAATGTATTATTTTTTTTTCCTTTAGACCAGGGCAATTCGTATCGAAGGAGTTGTCGTAAAAACTTCAAAAATGGCTCATTCGATTGGAATTTGGAGTGGCTTTTGCCCTTTTTAATAGTCGAAAGTTATTGGAAGGCAGATAACACCCCTACTACGCCCACCATTTCCCCAAACACTTCCAATCAAAATTTTGAGATAGCCATTTTGTTCAGCGTGGTTGATTTCCAGATAGAAATTATGATTAAGGAGGACACTCCCCCACAACCCTCAGGGCAAGGGTTGTAAGTTATGCTCTGGGGGCAGTTAAGATTTTTATAGAAAGCGTTGTCGTAGAAACGTTGTCATAGAGAAAAAAGCTCGTTCGATTGGAAATTCAAAATAGCTAGTGCCTTTTTTAAAAGCCGAAAATGATTGGAGGGCCCCCCTTCTTTGAGGTCTTTGAGGATGACAACCCCCTACAGCCCTCAGGACAAGGGTTATAATTTATTCCCTGGGGGAATAAAAGATTTATATAGAAAGCGTTGTCATAGAAACTTCAAGATGGGCTCATTCGATTAGAAAGTGAAATGGCTAGTACCCTTTTAAATATTCAAAAGTGATTGGAAGGCAACAAACAGACCTTCGAAGCCCACCATTTTCCCAAACACATCCACTCAAATTTTTGAGATAGCCATTTTGTTCTACGTAGGTGAAAGTATTAGAAATTATATCTTTGAGCAGGAAACTCTCCCCATAGCCTTCTGGGGAAGGGTTATAGGTTATGCCCTGGAGGCATATAAGGTTTTTATTGAAAGCTTTGTCGTAGAAACGTCAAAAAGGGCTCATTCGATTGGAAATTCAAAGGGTTAGTGCTGTTTTTAATGGTCGAAAGTGATCTGAGGGCAACTAACCCCCCTCTCACGCCCACCTTTTCCCCAAACACATCCAATCAAATTTTGAGATAGCCATTTTGTTCGACGTAGTTGAAAGTTTTGGAAATTAGGTCTTTAAGGACGACAAGCCCCCCCCCCCCTCCCACAGCCCTCAGGGTAAGGGTTGTAAGTTATGCCCTGGAGGCATATAAGGTTTTTATAGAAAGTGTTGTCGTAGAAACTTAAAAAAGGGCTTTTTCGATTGGAAATTGAAATGGCTAGATCCCTTTTTAATAGTCGAAAGTAATTGGAGGGAAACTAACCCCCCTCTCACACCCACCATTTCCCCAAACACATACAATCAAAATTTTGAGATATGTATTGAAAGTTTCTACTTAGTTGAAAGTTCTGGTCTTTGTTGAAAGTTCTGAAAGTAGGTCTTTGAGGATGACAATCCCCCCCACAGCCCTCAGCGCAAGGGTTTCAAGTCATGCCCTTGGGGCATATGAAGTTTTTATAGAAGGAGTTGTCTTAGAAACTTAAGAAAGGGCTCATTCGGTTGGAAATTGAAAAGGCTTGAGCCCTTTTTAATAGTCGAAGGTGATTAAAGCACATCCAATCAAATTTTTGAGATATACATTTTGTTCAACATAGTTGAAAGTTCTGGAAATTAGGTTTTTGAGGATGACAACCCCCCTCCCCCCATAACTCTCAGGGCAAGGGTTGAAAGTTATGTCCTGGCCGCATATATGGTTTTTGTAGAAAGTTTTGTCATAGAAACTTCAAAAAGGGCTCATTCGATTGGAAATTGAAAGGGCTAGTGCCCTTTGTAATAGTCGAAAGTCAATGGAGAGCTACTAACCCCCCTCGCACGGCCACCATTTCCCCAAACACATTCAATGAAAGTTTCGAGATAGCCATTTTGTTTAACGTAGTTAAAAGTTCTGGAAATTATGTATTTTAGGATGGCAAACCCCCGAGAGCCCCCAAGGCAAAGGTTGTAAGTCATGCCCTAGGGGCATATAAGGTTTTTATAGATAGTATTGTCGTAGAAACTTCAAAAGGGGCTGATTCAATTGGAAATTGAAAGGGCTAGTGCCGTTTTTAATAGTCGAAAGTGATAGGAAGGCAGCTAACACCTCTTCTACGCCCACCATTTCCTCAAACACTTCCAATGAAAATTTGAAATTTTGTTAAGCGTAGTTGATTTCCAGATAGAAATTGTTTTTTTTTAGGACTCTCCCTCACGACCCTCAGGCCAAGGGTTGTAAGCTGTGCCCTGGGGGCATATACGATTTTTATAGAAAGTGTTGTCGTAGAAACTTCAAAAAAGCTCATTTATTAGAAATTCAAAAAAGCTAGTGCCCTTTTTAATAGTCGAAAGTGATTTGAGCGCAACTAACCCCCTTTCACGCCCATCTTTTCCCCAAGCACATCCAATCAGAATTTTGAGATAGCCATTTTGTTCAACATAGTTGAAAGTTCTGTAAATTAGGTCTTTGAGGTGACAATCCCCCCACAGCCCTCAGGACAAGGGTTATAAGTTATGCCCTGGGGGCATATAAGATTTTCATAGAAAGCGTTGTCGTAGAAACTTCAAAATGGGCTCATTTGATTGGAAATTGAAATGGCTAGTGCCCTTTTTAATAGTCGAAAGTTATTGGAAGGCAACTAAGACCCTTTCCACGCCCACCATTTCCCCAAACACATCCAATCAAATTTTGAGATAACCATTTTGTTCAATGTAGTTGAAAGTTTTGGAAATTATATCCTTGAGCAGGAAACTACCCCCACAGCCTTCAAGACAGGGATTGTAAGCTATGCCCTGGGGCTATATAAGGCTCTACTAGAAAGCTTTGTCATAGAAACTTCGAAAAGAGCTCATTCATTAGAAAATTGTAATGGCTAGTGCCCATTTTAATAGTAAAAAGTGATTGGAGGGCAACTGACCCCTCTCTCACGCCCACCTTTCTCGAAGCATATCCAATCAAAATTTTGAGATAGCCATTTTGTTCAACATAGTTGAAAGTTCTGTAAATTAGGTCTTTGAGGATGACAACCCCCCACAGCCCTCAGGATAAGGGTTATAAGTTATGCCCTGGGGGCATATAAGATTTTCATAGAAAGCGTTGTCGTAGAAACTTCAAAATGGGCTGATTCGACTGGACATTGAAATGGCCAGTGCCCTTTTTAATAGTCGAAAGTTATTGGAAGGCAACTAACACCCTTTCCACGCCCACCATTTCCCCAAACCAGTCCAATCAAATTTTGAGATAACCCTGTTGTTCAATATAGTTAAAAGTTTTGGAAATTATATCTTTAAGCAGGAAACTCCCCCTCCCATTGTTCAGGGCAAGGATTATAAGTTATGCCCTGGGGGCATATAAGTTTGTCATTTAAAGCTTTTTCGTAGAAACGTCAAAAAGGGCTCATTTGATTGGAAATTCATAGGGTTAGTTAGCTCTTTTTAATAGTCGAAAGTGATTTGAGGGCAACTAACTCCCCTCTCACGCCCACCTTTTCCCCAAACACATCCAATCAAATTTTGAGATAGCCATTTTGTTCAACGTAGTTGAAAGTTTTGCAAATTAGGTCTTTAAGGAAGACAACTCCCCCCCCCCCCCACAGCCCTCAGGGCAAGGGTTTTAAGTTATGCTCTGTGGGCATATAAGAGTAGAATAGTACCTTATACTTCGCTTGAAGCTATAGGGATCACCATGCTATTTGCTTGCAGCACGTGCCTTACTACCTTGCCATGCTATTTGCTTGCCTTATGTTCCTCGCCATGCTGTTTGCTTAATTCTCTACACCTTTTCAAAGAGAGTGAGTATCCCCTCACACTTATTTTATACTTTGCTTGGCTTATGTTCCATTCCATGCTATTTGCTTGGTTTATGTTCGTTGGTACCTTTCCAAGCAAAGCGATCAAACACGTTTTGGAACTATGGTTGAGATTGTATAATGCAATCAGACTGGTTTCGTTTCACGGGTTCATTAATAGAACAACTAATGTTTTTGAAAAGGGCAATAAATTTCAAGTTCAATAACCAAATTAAAATTCCGATGGTTAAGAGTGCGTCACGGGTAATTAACGAATGAGGAATGGAATGCTATAGTTAGAATGGTTTTAAGTTGAAAATTGTACCATTTGCGTAAAAATAACTCTATTTGCGAATTTTTTTTGCGAAAAGGTATTTGCGGAACGATATTCCGTTGTTTAAGAATGCGTCACGGGTAATTAAAGAATGAGGAATGGAATGCATCAACAATACAAAGAATATGCTCAGATACGTAATAGATTTGACACCTACAAGAGACATTGGTACAAGGTATTCAGTAGCTTAATTGGCTTTACACCATTTTGCGTAAAACCTAACTCTATTTGCGAAAAAGGATACAGCATTTGTGAATTGGACTGTATGCACGATATTAATTTTTGATGGAATCATAGGGATATGAATGATCCTAATTAGTGATCAGATCGTATGAAGGTGGAGGAAAAGGGTTAAACTGATTAGCAGTTAAGGTAACCCCTCGGGGTTGTTAACTCATAGCTTATTTATTATAAATTTAGAATACCATCAATCTATGAAAATGGTTAGCAATGATAAAATGGTCTTGTGACTTGACCTAGCTTTACTTCTTCGATGTGTTCTGTATAATACACAAGTGGCGTTTGAACAGTGTTGTCAATTTAAAATAGAGTCTAACGCTATAGTATACTAAAAAGTTGATACTAAGAGAGACGTAAGTGTCAACAAAAGAATTTTAATAAAGACATTCAGAACAATCCATAGAAATCCTTAAAAATCAAGTAGTGAGGTGTATATGATTACGAACCGTCAAGGATCATAAGCACCAATGACCCTAACCACCAGGGAGCTCAACCCCCAAAGATCCCCTATCCCCAAACTCCAAGGGGGCCCCCTCCGCTCCAAATTTTCGCCCGCCCCCCTCCCATTTTTTTGAAGTTTTTTTTTAACTTTTTTTATTTTTTTTAACGTGATATATTTTTCAACTTTTTTTACATGTCTTCGAATGAGATGAAACCTACTTAAAACATTAAAACTTTACATTTAATATTTTCCAACCTCAAAATGAGAATGGTATAGATATGTTAGTCATGACCTTTACTATTAGAACATTAATGTTTGTAGTAGCTGTTTTTTTTATTGGACTAAATTTTTTTTTTACTTCGAAATTATTCAACTTTTTTTACAGGTCTTAGAATGACAGGGAACATACTTAAAACATAAAAAAATCACATTTAATGTTTTCCAAATTCAAAATGAGAATGATATAGAAATATTAGTCGTGATTTTTACTATTAGAAAACTATTGTTTGTAGTAGCACTTCTTTTTTTTATTGGACTAATTTTTTTTGGACTTCGAAATTATTCAACTTTTTTTCTTTTTTTACGTTTCTTAAAATGACATGATACACAATGCAGCTAATTTATTCAAGATAGAATTTGTATTTGAATGAATAAATTCCTTATCATCATCCTTTGTCGGTTATGTCGGATAAAATTTAGAACTTCTTTGGTATCAGAGTGAATAAATTCTTTGTCAGTGTCTTTTTGACAGATACGTTTGATAACACTGACCATATATCAGTATCATAGTGAATAAATTCTATATCAACTTTTTTGAATGATACATCAGATAACATTCACAAAATCTAAGTATCAGAGTGAATAAATTTTTTATCAACATGCTTTGTCAGATATGCTTGACAAAATTGAGAAAATCTGAGTATCAGAGTGAATAAATTCTTTATCAACGTCTTCTGACAGATACGTTTGATAACACTGACATAATTCAAGTATCGAATTGAACAAATCCTTTATTAAAATTCTTTATCGATATCATTTGTCAGATACGTCCGATAACATTGACAAAATCTATGTTTTAGAATGAATAAATTCTTTATCATCATCCGTTGTTGGATATTTCATTATGAAAAAATTGTAAGTAAGTAAGTAACAAACTCTTTCTTGAATGCACTTCCTGGATACTCAATACAGAAATTTAATTCAGGAAATTATAAAAAAATTGAACGAATTTTTTATTAACATTCTTTATCGATTGAATTCGCTTCCTGGACAGACAATACAGCAATTTCACAAAATCTAAGTATCAGAGTGATTAAATTATATATCAACATCCATTTCTCGGATGCATAGGATAAAGTTGACAAAATCTATGTGCTAATGAATAAATTTTTTCATCAACATCTTTTGTCAGATACATCGGATAAAATTGACAGAATCTAAGTATTAGAGTGAATAAATGCTTTATCAGCATCCTTTGTCGGATATCTCGGATAAAATCTAAGTATCGGAGTGATTCAATTCTATATCAACATCCCTTTCTCGGATACATCGGATAAATTGACAAAATCTAAGTGTCAAAGTGAATAAGTGTTTTTATGAACATCCCTTGTCAGATACATAGAATAAAATTGACAAAATCTAGATATCAGAGTGATTAAATTCTATAACAACATCCATTTCTCGAACACATGGGTTAAAATTGAAAAAATCTAAGTGTCAGAGTGAATAAATGTTTTTATCAACATCTTTTGTCAGATACAACGAATATAATTGACAAAATCTAAATATCAGAGTGAATAAATGCTTCATCACCATCCTTTTTCGGATATGTTGGATAAAATTGACAAAATCTAAGTGTCAGAGTGAATAATTTTTTTTTATCAGCATCTTTTGTCAGATACATCAAATATAATTGACAAAATCTAAGTATTAGAGTGAATAAATGCTTTATCAGCATCCTTTGGCGGATATCTCGGATAAAATCTAAGTATCAGAGTGATTAAATTCTATATCAACTTCCCTTTCTCGGATACATGGGATAAAATTGACAAATATAAATATCAGAGTGAATAATTTTTTTATCTACATCTTTTATTAGTTACAACGAATATAATTCACAAAATCAAAATCTAAGTATTATGAAAAAATTGTAAGTAAGTAAGTAGCAAACTCTTTCTTGAATTCACCTCTTGGATACACAATACAGAAATTTAATTCAATAAATTATGAAAAAAAAATTGAACATATTCTTTATTAACATTCTTTATCGATTGAATTCGCTTCCATCAACATCCTTTGTCAGATGCATCGAATAAAATTGACAAAATGTAAATACCAGAGTGAATAAATACTTTGTTTTGTCAATAAATGCTTTATCAACATCCTTTAAATGCATTATCAACATCATATGTCAGATACATCGGATAAAATTGACAAAACCTAAGTATCAGAATGAATAAATTCGTTTTCAAAGTTTTTATCGGATACATCAGATAACAGTCATAAAATTCAAGTTCTATTCATTTTGACTTCATGCGTCGTTACGTTGAATTTAGGTTAGACCGGTTATAGATGGCACCACACCCGCTCAGACACACATTCATAGTGAGAGAGATATGCAAAAAGTTAGGTTAATTCAGGTTCACTTAGAGTGGCGCCACCTAAGTGAACCTTATTTAACCTAACTTTTTGTATATCTCTCTCACTATGAATGTGTGTCTGTTGATAAAGCATTTATTCACTCCGATACTTAGATTTTGTCAATTTTATTCCATATATCCGAGAAAGGGATATTGATATAGAATTTAATCACTCTGATAGTTAGATTTTGTCAATTTTATCCGACATATCTGACAAATGATTTTGATAAAGCATTTTTTCAATCCGATACTTAGATTTTGTCAATTTTATCCGATTTATCTGACTGAGGATGTTGATAAAAAAAATTTATTAATTCTAACACTTATATTTTGTCAGTTTTTTCGAATGCATTCGAGAAAGGGATGTATATATAAAATTTAATCAATATGATACTTCGATTTTGTCAATTTTATCCGATATATCTGATAAAGGATGTTGATAATGCATTTAAAGGATGTTGATAAAGCATTTATTCACGCTGATGCTTAGATTTTGTCAATTTTATCCCATGTATCCGAGAAAGGGATGTTGATATGGAATTTAATCACTCTGATAATTAGATTTTGTCAATTTTATCTTACATATCCGACAAAGGATGTTGATAATGAATTTATTCACTCTGGTATTTAGATTATGTCAATTTTATCCCATTTATCCGAGAAAGGGAAATTGATAAAGCATTTATTCAATCTGATACTTAGATATTGTCAATTTTATCCGACATACCCGACAAAGGATGTTGATAATGAATTTATTCATTCTGGTACTTAGATTTTGTCAATTTTATCCGATATATTCGACAAATGATGTTGATAAAGCATTTATTCAATCTGATACTTAGATTTTGTCAATTTTATACGATGTATCTGACAGAGGATGTTGATTAAAAAATAAATATTCACTCTTACACTTATATTTTTTAAATTTTATCTGAGATATCTGACAAAGGATATTAATAATGAATTTATTCACTCTGACACTTATATTTTGTCAATTTTATCCAACATATCTGACAAAGGATGCTGATAAAGCATTTATTATCTTTGATATTTAGATTTTGTCAAATATATTCGTTGTAAGTGATAAAAGATGTTGATAGAAAAAAAAATATTCACTCTGATACTTAGATTTTGTCAATTTTATCCTATGTATCCGAGAAAGGGATGTTGATATAGAATTTTATCACTCTGATGCTTAGATTTTATCCGAGATATCCGACAAAGGATACTGATAAAGCATTTATTCACTCTGATACTTAGATTTAGTCAATTATATTTTTGATGTATCTGACAAAAGATGTTGATAAAAAAAAAATTATTCACTCTGACACTTAGATTTTGGCAATTTTATCCAACATATCCGACATAGGATGCTGATAAAGCATTTATTCACTCTGATATTTAGATTTTGTCAATTATATTCGTTGTATCTGACAAAAGATGTTGATAAAAAATATATTCACTCTGACACTTAGCTTTTGTCAATTTTACCCATGTATTCGAGAAATGGATGTTGATATAGAATTTAATCAATCTGATACATGAATTTTGTGAATTTTATCCGATATTCCCGACAAATGACGTTGATAATGCATTTAACGGATGTTGATAAAGCATTTATTCACTCTGATACTTAGATTTTGTCAATTTTACCCCATGTATCCGAGAAAGGGATGTTGATATGGAATTTAATCCCTCTCATACTTAGATTTTAATCACTCTAGTACTTCGATTTTGTAAATTTTATCCGACATATCCGATAAAGGATGTTGATAAAGCATGTATTCACTCTGATATTTAGATTTTGTCAATTTTATTCGATGTATCTGACAAAGGATGTTGATGGAAGTGAATTCAATCGATAAAGAATGTTAATAAAGAATTTGTTCAATTTTTTTTCATAATTTCCTGAATTAAATTTCTGTATTGTGTATCCAAGGGGTGAATTGAAGAAAGATTTTGTTACTTACTTACTTACAATTTTTTCATAATACTCAAATTTAGATTTCGTAAATTATGTTTGTTGTATGTGACAGAATATGTTGATGAAAAAATAATATTAACTCTGATAGTTAGATTTTGTGAATTTTATCCAAAGTTTTTATGAAAGGGGAGTTGATATATAGTTTCATCACTCGGGTATTTGGTTTTTATCCGAAATAAGTATCAAAGGAAGCGGATAAAGCATTTAATCACTCTGATACTTAGATTTTGTCAATTATATTTGATGTATCTAACCAAAGATGATGATAGAAAAAATTTATTCACTCTGACACTTAGATTTTGGCAATTTTATCCAACATATTCGACAAAGGATGCTGATAAAGCATTTATTCACTCTGATATTTAGATTTTGTCAATTATATTCGTTGTATCTGACAAAAGATGTTGATAAAGAAAAATTGAGTCACTCTGACACTTAGCTTTTGTCAATTTTAACCCATGTATTCGAGAAATGGATGTTGATATAGAATTTAATCAATCTGATACATGAATTTTGTGAATTTTATCCGATATTCCCGACAAATGATGTTCATAAAAAAAACTTGTTCACTCTGACACTTAAATTTTGTCAATTTATCTGATGTATTCGAGAAAAGGATGTTGATATAGAATTTAATCACTCCGATACTTAGATTTTATCCGAGATATCCGACAAAGGATGCTGATAAAGCATTTGTTCACTGTAATACTTAGATTATGTCAATTTTATCCGATGTATCTTACAAAAGATGTTGATAAAAAAAAGTTTATTCACTCTAACACATAGATTTTGTCAATTTTATCCTATGTATCCGAGAAATGGATGTTGATATAGAATTTAATCACTCTGATACTTAGATTTTGTTTAATTGTTGTATTGTCTGTCCAGGAAGTGAATTCAATCGATAAAGAACGTTAATAAAGAATTTGTTCAATTGTTTTTCATAATTTCCTGAACTAAATTTCTGTATTGTGTATCCAAGAAGTGAATTCAAGAAAGAGTTTGTTACTTACTTACGTACAATTTTTTCATAATGACATATCCAACAACGGAGGATGATAAAGAATTTATTCATTCTAATACATAGATTTTTTTAATGTTATCCGACGTATCTGACAAATGATATCGATAAAGAATTTTAATAAATAATTTGTTCAATTCGATACTTGAATTATGTCATTGTTATCAAACGTATTTGTCAAAAGACATTGATAAAGAATTTATTCACTATGATACTTAGATTTTCTCAATTTTATCCGACGTAACCGACAAAGGAAGATGATAAGGAATTTATTCATTCTAATACAAATTCTATCTTGAATAAAATAGCTGTATTGTGTATCATGTCATTTTAAGATACGTAAAAAAAAGAAAAAAAAGTTGAATAATTTCGAGTCCAAAAAAAAATTTAGTCCAATAAAAAAAAAGAAGTGCTACTACAAACAATATTTTTCTAATAGAAAAAATCACGACTAATATTTCTATATTGTTCTCATTTTGAATTTGGAAAATATTAAATGTGATTTTTTTTATGTTTTAAGTATGTTTCCTGTCATTCTAAAACCTGTAAAAAAAACGGAATAATTTCGAAGTCCCAAAAAAATTTAGTCCAATAAAAAAAAGTGCTACTACAAACATTAATCGTAAAGGTCATGACTAACATATCTATACCATTCTTATT
This sequence comes from Artemia sp. Qi Xiang Cuo, assembly GCF_049724085.1. Classification (NCBI taxonomy): domain Eukaryota; kingdom Metazoa; phylum Arthropoda; class Branchiopoda; order Anostraca; family Artemiidae; genus Artemia; species Artemia sp. Qi Xiang Cuo. The sequence continues at coordinate 45,269,926 of NC_142805.1, forward strand.
TTACGTTTCTTAAATTTCTTAAAACCTTACAATCGTTTCATTCATAGTCACATGAAAGAACATGATATATTTTATATTTTGAACCTCATAGATATAGGACTATGGGTATTTTCTAGTTTTACATTTATAATAAAAACAAATTTGACACTATTTGTTATAGTTGGGCTTTTTGAATGTACTGGAATTGAAGACTCCTAATAAAGGGGCAAAAACTTTTGGGACTAGGTATATCTTATATTTAATTAAACCTTGAACTCTTTTTATACATAGTCAATTAAAAGAACAAGAAATGTATTCCATTTTTAACCTCATACATATAGTACTATTGAAAATTAAGAGTTTCATATTTATAATGAAATCAAATGATTTTATTTGCACTAAAAGAGATCTTTGTGAATGTAGCGAATGTACTGGAATTACAGACTCCTAATAAGGGGACAAAAACTCTTGGTTCTAGGCGTTTCTTAAACTTTCTTAAAAATATATAATCGTTTCATTCATAGTCACTTAAAATAACAAGAAATGTATACCATTTTGAACCTCATACATTTAGGACTATGGAAATTTACGAGTTTCATATTTAAAATGCAATCAAATGATTTCATATGCGTTAAAGGAGATCTTTGTGAATGTACTGGAATTGAAGACTCCTAATAAAGGTACAAAAACTATTGGTTCTAGGCTTTTCTTAAACTTGCTTAAAATTATATAATAATTTGATTCACAGTCACTTAAATTGCAAGAAATATAAACCATTTTGAAGTTTATACATTTAGGACTATGAAAATTTATGACTTTCATACTTAAAATTCAATCCAATTATTTTAATTACCCTAAAAGGGAGCTATTTCAATGTATTAGAATAACAGACTCCTAAAAAGGGTGTAAAACATTTTGGTTCTAGGCGCCTCTTATACTTACTTAAAAATTTATAATCGTTTGATTCATAGTCACTTAAAATAACAAGAAATGTATACCATTTTGAACGTCATACATTTAAGACTATGAAAACTTATGACTTTCATATACAAAATGCAATCAAATGATTTCTTATGCACTAAAGGAGATCTTTGTGAATGTACTGGAATTACAGACTCCTAAAAAGGGGACAAAAACTTTTGGTTCTAGGCGTTTCTTAAACTTGCTTAAAATTATATAATAATTTGATTCACAGTCACTTAAAATTGCAAGAAATATAAACCATTTTGAAGTTTATACATTTAGGACTATGAAAATTTATGACTTTCATATTTAAAATGCAATCAAATGATTTTATTTGCCCTAAAGGAGAGCTTTTTCAATGTATTAGAATAACAGACTCCTAAGAAGGGGGCAAAAACTTTTGGTTCTAGGCGTTTCTTAAACTTTCTTAAAACCTTATAATCGTTTTATTCATAGTCACTTAAAAGAACAAGAAATGTTTTCTATTTTGAACCTCATAGATATATGACTATGAATATTTACGAGTTTTATATTTATAATGCAATCAAATGATTTCATATGCGCTAAAGGAGATCTTTGTGAATATACTGGAATTGAAGACTCTAACTAAAGGTGCTAAAATCTTGTGACTAGGCATTTCTTAAATTTCTTACAACTATATAATCATTTCATTCATAGTCACTTAAAATAACAAGAAATGTATACTATTTTGAAACTCATAGATATAGGACTGAAAATTTAAGACTTTTATATTTAAAATGCAACCAAATTATTTAATATGCACTAAAGGAGAGCTTTTGAATATACTGGAATTAAAGACTCTTAATAAGGGCGCTAAAACTTTTGGTTCTAGGCGTTTCTTAAATTTTCTTAAAAATATATAATCGTTTTCATTCATAGTCACTTAAAATAACAAGAAATGTATACCATTTTGAACCTCATACATTTAGGACTATGAGAATTTTCTACTTTCATATTTAAAATGCAATCAAATTATTTCATATGCACTAAAAGTGGTTTTTTTGAATGTACTGGAATTGCAGACTCCTAAAAAGGGGCAAAAACTTTTGGTTCTAGGCGTCTCTTAAACTTTCTTAAAAATATATAATCTTTTCATTCATAGTCACTTAAAATTGGAAGAAATGTATACCATTTTGAAGTTTGTACATTTAGGACTATGAAAACTTATGAGTTTCATATTTAAAATGCAATCAAATGATTTTATTTGCGCTAAAGGAGATCTTTGTGAATGTATTGGAATAAAAGACTCCTAATAAGGGTGCAAAACTTTTGGTTCTAGGCGTTTCTTAAACTTTCTTTAAAATATATAATAATTTGATTCATAGTCACTTAAATTAACAAGAAATGTAAACCATTTTGAAGTTCGTACATTTAGGACTATGAAAATTTACGACTTTCATATTTAAAATGCAATCAAATGATTTAATATGCACTAAAGGAGAGCTTTTGAATGTACTGGAATTAAAGACTCCTAATAAGGGCGCAAAAACTTTTGGTTCTAGGCGTTTCTTAAACTTTCTTAAAAATATATAATCGTTTTATTCGTAGTCACTTAAAATAACAAGAAATATATACTATTTTGAACCTCATACATTTAGGACTATGAATATTTACGACTTTCACGTTTAAAATAAAATCAAATTATTCAATTTGCATTAAAAGAGAGCATTTTGAATGTACTGGAATTGAAGACTCCTAAAAAGGGGACAAAACCTCTTGGTACTAGGTTTTTCTTATAATTTCTTAAAAACTTGCAATCTTTTTATTCATAGTCACTTAAAAGAACATGATATGTATAACATTTTGAACCTCATACATTTAGGACTAGGAGTATTTTCTACTTTTATATTTAAAATGCAAACAAATTATTTAATATTCACTAAAAGTGGTATTTGTGAATGTACTGGAATTAAAGACTCCTAAAAAGGGTGCAGAATCTTGTGACTAGGTATTTCTTACATTGCTTTCAAACATGCAATCGTTTCATTCACAGTCAATTGAATGAACATGATATATTATCCATATTTAACCTTATAGATATAGGACTATGGGAATTTATTAGTTTCCCACTTAAAATTCAGTCCAATGATTTCATTTGCACTAAAGGAGATCTATGTGAATGTACTGGAATTACAGACTCCTAAAAAGGGGACAAATCTTTTTGGTTCTAGGCGTTTCTTATACTTGCTTAAAAATATATAATAATTTCATTCATAGTCACTTAAAATTGCAAGTAATGTAAACCATTTTGAACCTGATACAATTAGGACTATCAAAATTTATAACTTGGATATTTAAAATGCAATCAAATGATTTCATATGCGCTAAAGGTGGTCTTTGTGAATGTACTGGAATTAAAGACTCCTAATAAGGGTGCAAAAACTCTTGGTACTAGGTGTTTCTTAAACTTTCTTATGTATTAGAATTAAAGACTCCTAAAAAGGGGGCAAAAAGTCTTGGTTTTAGGCGTTTCTTAAATTTTCCTAAAAATATGTAATCGTTTCATTCATAGTCACTTAAAATAACAAAAAATGTATACCATTTTGATCCTGATACATTTAGGACTATGAAAATTTATAACTTAGATATTTAAAATGCAATCAAATTATTTCATATTCACTAAAAGAGATATTTGTGACTGTACTTTAATTGTAGACTCCTAATAAGGGTGCTAAAATCGTTTTTCTAGGCATTTCTTAAATTTCTTAAAAAATACAATCATTTAATAAATATTCACTTAATAGAAAAAGAAATGTTTTCTATTTTGAACCTCATAGATATAGGACTATGAAAATTTACGAGTTTAATATTTATAATGCAATCAAATGATTTTATTTGCACTATAGGAGATCTTTGTGAATTTTCTTGAATTGTTGACTCCTACTTAAGGTGATAAAATATTTTTTATAGTCCTTTCTTAAAATTCTTAAAAATATACAATCATTTAATTAATTTTCACTTAAAAGAAAAAGAAATGTTTTATATTTTGATTCTCATAGATATAGTACTGAAAATTTAAGACTTTTATATTTATAATGAAATCAAATGATTTCATATGCACTAAAGGAGATCTTTGTGAATGTACTGGAATTACAGACTCCTAATAATTGGGCAAAACTTGTTGGTATAGTCGTTTCTTAAACTTACTTTAAAATATATACTCTTTTCATTATTAGTCACTTAAAATAAAAAGATATGAATAAAAAATTTAAACACAGACATTTATTACTATTAAACATAAATAGTTTTATATTTATAAGTAAATCAAATTATTTCATTTGCACTATAGTAGATCTTTGTGACTGTACTGTAATTACAGACTCCTAATAAGGGTGCAAAAATAATGTTTCTATGCAAATATTAAATTTCTTAAAAATATACAATCATTTCATACATAGTCACTTAAAAGAACAAGAATTGTTTTCTATTTTGAAACTCATAGATTTAGGACTATGGAAATTTATGACTTTCCTACTTAAAATTCAATCCAATGATTTTAAATACACTAAAGGAGATCTTTGTGAATGTATTAGAATAACAGACTCCTAAGAAGGGGGTAAAAATTATTGATTCTAGGCGTTTCTTAAACTTGCTTAAAAATATATAATAATTTGATTCACAGTCACTTAAATTGCAAGAAATATAAACCATTTTGAAGTTTATACATTTAGGACTATGAAAATTTATGACTTTCATATTTAAAATTCAATCAAATGATTTTATATACACTAAAAGAGATCTATGTGAATGTACTGGAATTACAGACTCCTAAAAAGGGGACAAATCTTTTTGGTACTAGGAGTTTCTTAAACTTTCTTAAAAACATATAATCGTTTCATTCATAGTCACTTAAAATAACAAGAAGTGTATACCATTTTGAAGTTTGTACATTTAGGACTATGAAAACTTATGACTTTATTTATCAACAAAACCGTCATTTCCATACACACTATCAATTCCCATTACTTACACGAACAGGATAGCATATGTTTTAATAGAGATTTATGCGCTAATAATGAATATTGCCCGTGTGAACCTTTATTATTTTCGTACAGGTTTGCAACTTGATGCCCATATCTTCTTCAACCAATGCCTTCTTCTTTTAAAATCTTTCTCATTGCCGTTATTTTACTTAAGGAGCTGATGCCAAATGCGGTTACATTGTTGCTGACGTTAAAAATACAGAATCTCTTGAGGATATGGCAAGACAATCCAAATTGGTCATAAATTGTGTTGGACCATACAGGTTCTATGGGGAACCAGTTGTTAGTGCTTGTGTTAAACATGCATGTCACCATATTGATATAAGTGGAGAGCCTCAGGTTAGTTTTTTTTTTTTTTTTTTTTTTTTTTTTTTTTTAGTTATCTAGTTGTTAAATATTTTTTTAGAATTCTTACTCTAGATTTCATGCTTTTTAATGTTTAGAATCTTTGATTCTTTGAAAGCCCAAAATAGACTAACTTTGTAAATATGGGAAGCACAAGCACTAAGTAAAAGCAGCTGAAGCTGTATAGCCTATTAGGCCAAGCTTCACTATATCAGTTTGGGCCTGGTGGTTTTGAACTGATCTGAAGGTATATGAAGGGGCTTTAGGGTCCCCATCCCCCATTCCTGGTAAACCAAAAATGATCAAACATTTCAAAATTTAAGAATATTGTGAAAAATGTAAGACTTTTCTGGCAAGCATATTTTTTTTTTTTTAATCTGATCCCCCCTCCTTTTGAAGATATTATGTGAGCAGTCTTGAAGATGGGAATATATTTGAATGTGTATATTTAACTTTTTTAGGGCTATATAACCGGAGAGCTATAAGGAATTTTTGCTTTTTTGTAATTTATATTAGTTGCAACAAAAGAAAATTTCCTCCAAGATTCTTTTCTTTTGTTCTTTGTTTACTATATTCTGGTCGTGCAAAACAAAACCGTTTGTGATATCTAGTTGGTCCAAAATCAAAAATTCAAGATTTAAAAGCTTTTTTAGGGAGTGTAACACAGTCCTAATTTACTCTTTCGTAAAGAAATTTAAAAAAAAGAAATCTAAATTTGTACTTTTGGGCTCTTCCTTAAAAACAAAAATATGATCAGAAACTATGGAACTAAAATTTGGACAGACAAAGGATATGTTTTCAACAAAGAATATCATCTCAGTCAGGAGATTCCTATTTATCAGATACTACAAAATCAGGTCCGTTGTTAACGATTCTAGAGATAGAACACTATAGCATTGTTCTAAAAATTGTATGTAAAAAAGGCACCAAAAACTGCATCTCTGGTGGCTATTATAAAGATGTTAGAATATATGCTTTAAGTGTTTTTCTTTCTTTTTTTCAATTTTTTTCCTGGGGGTGGGAGCCTTCTCACGTTAGGAAGAGGGCTCTCTTCTACTCCCCACTTATGAGTGGATTTTTCGAGAGTCATTTATAATATTAATTTCTGGCAACATAGACTTTTTTATTCCATACCAATTTTTTCGATTTCAGTAATATTAAACTGAAGCCAATCATATTTTTGGCAAGAAACACCTTAGCCTACAGTAAATAGATAAACTAGTGGATATTGAAGAATTTAACAGCAAAAGGTATAACTATAGTAAAATTAGACAAATAGTTGGCTCTTGGCTCCCTCCACTCACATACATTGTCCTGTTTTAGCACGTACTATGTTCAATAGGACATGAGACTGTGAAGATAACAATTTTCTTTGTTTGCCTTGATTGATGTCAATTATGCCATGCCATATGTTGAAAATTAGTGCATATCTTCTCCTATGTTTGTCATTTCTTAGGACGGTGAAACTGGCTTGCTGGGCTTGTCCATTATTCACTATGTCCAAAGCTCTTTTATAAAAAGGCACTAACTAGCCTACACCCCTCTCCTGAATAATCTGCCCACTTTTTATGAATGATATAGCCTCTTAAATATTGCTAGGTATGGGAAACCAAAATCATATATTAAACAAAAAAAGTAAGTTTTTTACTTCTCAATTTCCATTTTTGCCACTGTGAAAATAAGTTCAGATAATTGGAAGTGAAATAAAACACGAATATTGCAAAGAAAGATAAATAACAATAAGGCAGTGTTAACAATGTTAATACCACTTCTGCACATAGATTTAGCCCTGGGAAATAGAGTGATATTTGCTGAGGCAAAATTTGAAAAAAAAATTCCTGGAATTGTTATTTTTCTATTTTCTAACGAGTTTTCGTATCCTTTTCATTTTTAAAGCAGTTTTCTGTTCAGATATTTACTTTGGGAGTTAAACAATTTTGAGCTGGATTTATTCAGGTAAATTGTTAATAAAAACTTTTAATAAATTATCCTGCAATTAATTCCGATTCCAGTTTTTGAAATCAACATGTAATTCTTGAATAATTTAGGGGTAACAGAATAAGAAAGTATCTGATGTCAGTATCATCTATTAATATAAAATGTGTCAACTGGAAACTTGATTCTCAGGGAATGAATTGAGAAGAATAATTCCATTTGATGGAACTGAGTATGCTCCATTGGCCTTCCGAATCAAAGTTTCCCTCGGACGCTTATTTTATTCTGTTGTGTCCAAATTCATTCTCTTCAAAATCAAATCAATCATTTAATGTACGGAAAAGATGGACCGATACTTTTTTTTTTTTTTTTTTTTTTCTGTTCTGCCCAAATTCATTCCCTAGAGAATCAAGCCAAACATTTATTGGACGGAAAAAAACTTTCCGTTCATTAAATGTTTGTTTTGATTTTAATGGGAATGGATTTAGGCACAACAGACTAAAACAAGCATCCGAGGGAAACTTCGACTAGGAAAACTAATTGAGGAAACTTAATCCCATTAAATGGGACGATTCTCCTATAGTCATCCCCTAAGAATCAAGAGTTTTTAGTTTACATCCTCTGTTTTAAATAGATGGCGATGACTACTCGGATACTGTCTCTATCCTGTTACGTACTAATTTATCAAATATTATATGTAGATTTCAAAACTGGAATCTGATTTAAATGTGATAATAATTTATTAAATGTTTTTGTTAACAAATTACCCGAATAAATCAAGTCCAAAATTGTTTAGCTAACAAAATGAATATTTCAATCGAAAATTGAAATTGCTTTAAAATTCAAAAATATGTATTTTATTCCTTAGAAAACAATTTTTTGTTATCTACAGAATTAGATAAAAGGACTGTTTTTCAAATTCTTTAGGAGGAGGGAACAATCTTAGGGCAGGGGGGGGGTTGATTTTTGGACACATTTTTTGTCAAGCAAGACATATTTATCTTAAATCAAACTGTGACTACAAGACAGAAAAATCCAGAGTGCCTGGAATCTATTTGCCAAGAGCATTGGAGATGATTTAGCTGGTTGGCTTGAAAGTGCCGTCCGTAATATAGACAATAAGATAAAAAAAAATTAGATGATGGAGCATAAAATGTTGTCATAATTCGTTTATTTTCAAGGCTGTTTTGTAATTTTTGACTAAATCAATCGCATTTCCTTAAATATTAAACCCATAGAAAATGTTTGGAAGGGATGTAGCTTAATCTTAGGGGGAATTCTCTGTATGGAGGTATTTTGAAAACGTAATGAATTTTGTGTCCTGCAAAATATAATAGTATAATAAACAATATAGGGTTTTTGAGAAAAGTTCTCAGTGTTTGCTTGTGAATAATAATGATCAGCTTTTTGAATGGAAAAGATTTTTAGAAGTAGATTGCTCAAAACTGTTGATGTTTTCTTTATATATTTATTATTAAATAGGGTCTTCTTTATTGTAGTATCTTGAAAGAATGCAGCTTGAATATAATGCAATTGCAAAAGAAAAGGAGATTTATGTCATTGGAGCATGTGGATTTGATTCCATTCCTGCTGATATGGGTGTGGTCTATTTAAGCAAGAAATTTGAAGGTAAATAACTGATATTGTAAATGAAATTATATTACTCTAAAAAAAAGAAAAAAAACGCATAATCAACAAAAAATCCAGTAGAAAATGGTGGCAGGATAGAAGTGTACTAGTTGTACCTGAAATTTTCCTATGCTTTTTGTTTAAATTTCAAACCATGTCAGAAACACGAAAATTATTCAAAACAAAGTGATTTTTTACCCACGATAGAAGATAAAGAAGAAATTATAAAATTAAAAATGTTTTATTCAAATCTCAGTCCAATCACTAATCTTAAAAATAGGGAAAATACCTGAATAGAGTGATCTCAGAAGGCGGGATAGGGTTTGGTCAGAGAGTATCTATCATGCTTTCCTTGGTTTGCAGCAATCTTCTCGTAAGATAGATAGATATTTTATTTTATTTATGAAATATACATAACGCTATAAAATACACCTGCGCACATGCCTAAAGGAAACAGACATATTATTTTTTAAATAACTTGGTGATTTCATGGCTATAAATTAAAAAAATATGGGGACCAGTGCCGACTCTTGAAAAAAAAAGTATCATGGGCTTAATAAGTTCAAACCGTTGACCCAATTATAATGCAAGGTAAGACTGAAGGACAGTCGGATATTTGGCTCTTACACTTGAATTTTGTAACTTAGTCAAAATAATGGTTTAGAGAATTACATGCTTTTTTCACACCATAAAAATTATCAGTTACACGTTTTTAGTATCTAATGAATCCTTTAAATCTAGTGGTAGAGCTGCAACTGCTTACTCCGTTACTAAACGTGGTTAAGCTCTGATGCATTATGGTATTCCAAAGTACGGATATTTGAAATAATATTTTAGTAGTGTTGTGCAAAAATAGCCAAATTATATTTTTGTAATGTCATGATTAGGAAGTTTTCTATTTTGTATATATTTTTGGCTGTCATTTTGAGGGTTTTTTTTATTTTTATTTGGTGGTTTAAGATTTGACAAAAAAAGATTACGAAAATGGATTAGCAATGAAACTCAGACCAAATAAAATGTCTTTTCTTGTCCAAGTGTCTCTTAGACAAAAGGTTTAAGATCAGTTTATCGTTATTTTTTTTAGAGATTATAGCACAGAGACACAATTAAAACTTTTAGAAGGGAATCAAGAGATTTTTCCAAGTAAAGGATTGATGTACAAATGGGTACACTTGTCTAGCTAATCGAATTCGGTATTTTAAAAAGAATTGCTATTTCAAGAACGGACTTTGTCATATTTACATAAATTACGCCCTTTTATTTCTTAATAATAGGATATACGTGTATATTTCTGTCAACTCTTAAGATTGATGTTCCTTGCGAAACATGGAATTTTACGACATGCCCGCCGCTGTAACTTGCACCATAAGAAACAAGATACCTATATCATTTGGTTCATAAGTTTTAGATCTATTTATTCACTGAGCCAAAGCAATGTTTTTTCTTATACTTTCTCCTAGGGAACTTCTGTACGTATTTGTCAGCCTAAAAAAGAAAAATTCAATTTTTAAATGTAATCTGGGAGATGTATATAACAGAATTGTAGTAATAGTTTCGCCTTTTTCTGAAAATCAAAGCCATTAAACATGCCTAAAACTTGCAGAGATGACATGAAGCTGAAGGTCGTGACAATCGGTAATACTTGACATCCTTCAAAAGTGTTATTTTCAGGTTTACGAATTTTAGTTTTAAGGTCGGTAATACTGAATAGTTTACGTTATATGTACACCTTGTCCAAAAGTCATTTAACGAATTTTAACTTAAAGATCGATAATATTGTACTGCTAACTAAGATTCTGATAAATTTTCCTTTTGCGTTCAACTTTTGCTTTTACATTACCTAATATTTAGATTTTCTTCAAAGGGGAGTTGAATTCCGTTGAAGTGTACTTGAGTTCCCACGCACCAAAAGGATCATCATTCCACTACGCTACTTGGCAGTCAGCTATTTATGGTTTTGCTCACGCAAATGAGCTGAAGCCTCTGAGAAGGAAGTTATACCCAGAAAGGCTTCCCGAGTTTAAGCCAAAGCTGAAGACAAGGCGACTATTGATTTTGCTAATTGTTACGATAATTTTGCCAATTTTATAAATTAGCCTACTTTGAACTGTTGTAAGAATAGGATCACATGGAAATCAGATAGAGAGGGTGGGGGGGGGGTAAATACTCTCAATATTTCACATTTTTCATATAAAATTTCTGTAAATTTTTCGAGAAAGAAACGATAAATAAACTTGTGGACGCTAAACTTATGATAACGTTAAACTTGTGATAACGGTAACACGATAACGTGTGAACGATAAATTTATGAAGAAAGAGTGTAGCAACTGATAAAAGTAAAATAGAATTAAGAATCTAGATATAGTCTAGTAAGAATCTAGTATAAAAGTAAAATAGAATTAGTCTGAATTAAGAGTTATGACTTCAAGAAATTTTCCTAGAAAGGGTCTTAAATCTCTCGAATATAAATATTTTCTCTTCTTCGTTGCCGTTACAGCTTATCGAAGACCCATACTGTTTCCAATTCCCTTCTACAATCGATTCTCATGGGTACTTTGCGATAGGTAGAGTTTATAGGGTATTATGTTTCATTTGAACTAGTTTGCTACATTTACTAAATGAGCATATTTGCATGAATTTAATCTGAAAAAAAGAGGGACGAGTGGGGAAAATCGGCGAGGTAGAAAAAATTCATGAATTATATTAAAAATTATTGGAGGTTGTTGAAAAATTCCTAAAGATTAGGGCTTGGGAGCTCCCTGTGCATGCCTGAGTTATGTCATGTTATTTTTGAAGAATCTTAGTCATGTTTTTCTTTAACAAACCTCTCTATGTTTGTGGATTTAATTACACCTAATCTTATTTTAGGTACGAAAGTCAAGGTCAGGGTTTTTCTATAACATACCCCTTTAGTTAGATAAAAATAAGCTCATTAGTATTCCTCACAATACTCTTCCTTAGAAACAAGTATGTATTTGATTAGTTTTCCTGCTGCTGGAGATGATTTCGTGACCTCTCAGCTTCGATTGAGCTCCATAATTTGCACTTTACTGAAAAAAAAAATACAAATGAATGTGAATTGTCAGTTTAATATGCACATACTGATAATTAGCAGTCAAAATTTTAATATTGTTTCATTGATCATATTTATGAAAGTAAAAACATTTATGTTTTTAGACTAAAGTATAAATATTGTTCTGGCCTTGGGAAGGCATGGGGGTTTTGAGCCCTACTCTTGTTAATTTCTACTCGTTTTGAGTTAGACTCGGTTATTTATTGTTATTTATTTTCGTTTTGTGTTTCATTTATATATCGACGCTGATTTGTGGTAGTTTCACGCTTGGTAGATTATTTGATTTTAGTTTTGCTCATTTTTGGTTTAATGGAGTTCTTTACTTTTCTTTGAAAAACTTATTTTGTGGAAAAAGTTTTTTTAATTAATTTCTGTTCGTTTATATTGACTTAGTCTTTACAGGGAAAAAGAAAATAATACTTTAAATATTTTCGTTTTTTTAAGACTTTATACCATAGTTGGACCTGCTATTTGTATGCTGGAGAAAAATTTTCAGCAATTTTTAATAACATACATCCTTTAAAAATCTGGACACAAATAGTACTGTTTAATTTAGTTTCATACCTCCTCTAGTTGACCTGAAATGAAAAACTTGATACCGTTCGCAGAAAAATCTGTTTACTGTTTTTGATAGCTTGGATACACTTGTGCTATTTTGATTTGGTTAAGTTTTAAGAACAGAAATAGCCCCGAAAGTTTGAACATAATACCCTCAGTTAATCTTGGGATAGTGCTGAGATGCCTTATTAGGAGTTAGCATTATCATTATACATTTTTATTTAATCTTAAGGCAACATTTAGTTTTTAAACATAATGGGCAAATGGGAGGATGGGCGTGGGAGGGGGATTAGTTGCCCTCCAATCGATTTTGACTGTTAAAAAGGGCATCAGCCCTTTCTACTTTCAATCGAATGAGCCCTTTTCGAAGTTCCTACGACAACCTCTTCGATACGAAGTGATCCGGTCTAAAAAAAAAAAAAAAAAAAAAAAAAAAAATATATATTGTACCCATAACGATCTTTACTATAAAAATGTCAAGGCTTCTAATCACTTTCGATTATTTAAAAGGGCTCTAGGCCTTTCGATTTCCAATCGAATGAGCCCGTTTTGAGTTTCTACGACAACGTTTTCTATAAACACCTTGTATGCCCCCAGGGCATAAATTACAACCCTTACCCTAAGGGCTGTGAGGGGAGTTGTCATCCTCAAAGACCTAATTTCTAGAACTTTCAACTACGTTAAACAAAATGGTTATCTCAAAATTTTGATTGGAAGTGTTTGGGAAAATGGTGGATGTGAGAGGGGCGTTAGTTGTTCTCCAATCACTTTCAACTACTAAAAAAGGCACTAGCCCTTTAAATTTTCAATCAAATGAACCTTTTTGAAGTTTCTACGACAACTCTTTCAATAAAGACGTTATATGCCCCCAAGGCATAACTTACAACCATTGCCCTGAGGGCTTGGGGGGGGGGGAGTTGTCATCCTCAAAAACCTAATTTCAAGAATTTTCTACTACGTTGAACAAAATGGCTATCTGAAAACTTAGATTGGATTTGTCTGGGGGAATGGTGGGCGTGAGTAGGGGTTTCTTAACCTCCAATCATTTTCGACTATTAAAAAGGGTACTAGCCCTCTCAATTTCCAATTGAATGAGCCCCTTTTTTAGTTTTTACGACAACGCTATCTATAAAAAACCTTATATGCCCCCAGGGCATAACTTACAACCTTTGCCCTGGGGGCTCTGGGGGGTTTGTCATACTCAAATACATAATTTCCTGAACTCAACTACGTTGAGTAAAATGGGTGCCTCTAAACTTTGATTGAATGTGTTTGGGGAAATAGTGGGCGTGAGAGAGGGGTTAATTACTCTCCACTCACTTTCGACTATTAAAAAAGACACTAGCCCTTTCAATTTCCAACCAAATGAGCCCTTTTTGAAATTTCTACAACAACTTTCTATATAAACCTTATATGCCCCAGGGCATAACTCACAACCCTTGCACTGAGGGCTCTGAGGGGTTATCATCCTAAAATACCTAATTTCCAGAACTTTCAACTACGTTGAACAAAATAGATATCTCAAAATGTTGATTGGATGGGTTTGGGGAAATGGTGGGCTTGAGAGAGGGGTTACTTGCCCTTCAATCACTTTCGACTATTAAAAGGGCACTAGCCCTTTCAATTTCCAGTTGAATAAGTCCTTTTTGAAGTTCCTACAACATCGCTTCCTATACAAACTTTATATGCCCCCAGGGCATAACTTACAACGCTTGCCCTGAGGGCTGTGGGGGGAGGGGGTTGTCATCCTTAAAGACCTAATTTCCAAAACTTTCGACTACGTTCAATTAAATGGCTATCTAAAAATTTCGATTGGATGTGTTTGGGAAAAGGTGGGCGTGAGAGGGGGGTTAGTTTCCCTCAAATCACTTTCGACTATTAAAAAGGGCACTAGCCCTTTGAATTTCCAATCGAATGAGTCCTTTTCAAGTTTCTACGACAAAGATTTCAATAAAACCTTATATGCCCCTAGGGCATAACTTATAACCCTTGAACCCTTGCCCCAAAGACTGTGGGGGGAGTGTCCTGCTCAAAGGTATAATTTCCAGAACTTTCAATTGCTTTGGACAAAATGGCTATTTAAAAATTTTGTTGAATGTGTTTGGGGAAATGGTGGGCGAGGATGGGGTGTTAGTTGCCTTCCAATCACTTTCGACTATTAAAAAGAGCACTAGCCATTTCAATTTCCAATCGAATGAGCCCTTTTTGAAGTTTCTTCGACAACGCTTTCTATAAAAACCTTATATGCCCCTAGGGCATAACTTAACATTGCCCTGAGGGCTGTGGGGGTTGTCATCCTCAAAGATCTAATTTCCAGAACTTTCAACTACGTTGAACAAAATGGCTATCTCAAAATTGTGATTGGATGTGTTTGGGGAAAGGATGGGGCTGGGAGGGGGGTTAGTTGCCCTCCAATCACTTTCGACTATTGAAAAGGGCACCAGCCCTTTGAATTTCCAATCGAATGAGCCTTTTTGAAGTTTCTGCGACAACGTTTTCTATAAAAACCTTATATGCCCTCAGGTAGACCCCGGCGCCACGCCGGTGGATGGACCTAACGCCGCCGACGAGAGGCCCGATCGACCGCCGCCGAAGTGTCGTTACGCCGCAGGCGCACCGCAACCGGCAGAAGCGGCGGCGTTCGGCTGACTTTAAGTTAATTTTGCGGCAATTCTTTATTGCGTCAACCGCAAAGTCGGAGCTTTTCTTTCTCGTGTGGTTTAGTGTTTCGATTTTCCTGATTAGAAATCAAGCAGGGCCTGCACTATCCCCAAATTTTCGGGTATTTCCCCGAAAATCTATGCGTTACCCTAAAAAAAATAGCGATTTATCACCAGTGAATTTCCCTGCCAAGTATTACTTTGCATACCATAATTCTTCACTACTCTCTTGCTCGTTAGTTTTCGTCTCTTTTGTTACTTTGCATAAAAACCAGACAGATGCAATATGCAATTGCAAATATTGCACTATACACAGTTCTTCATATGTTGACCAAAGAAGTATTTGTCTTTATGAAATGAGTTAAGATCATTTCGAATGCAGTTTCCCGATTGCTATTTGTAGTCAAGAATTTTATTTTCATGTTGAATAGAATTGCAGAACGCATTCACTACTATACAGCATCAGCCTTCAGTTAGATTTTGAAATTGATAGCCGACGGATTGTTTCTACATCTGAATTATAAGTTTGCAGAATTTTTTTTTCTTTTGCTGTTTTAGGATAAGATTTTCTTAATGTTTAATACTCGATTGTTGAACGCCTGATAGATTAAAGAAAATACAATCTTCTTTCTGAAAAAATGTTACCAACAAAAAACAACAACAAAAACCTTCTATTGAGACAAAATTTAGCTATAGACTAAGCTATGTACAAGGTTGTAGAATTAAAGATTGAAACGGAAGTTACCCCAAAAATATGATTCATAAAAAATTGTAAATTATTGCCTATTGGGGGGGGGGGGTAGGGGGCTATCGTTTTTAATTGATAATTCCTCATTCTATTATTGAAACCTGGGATGTCAAAAAGATAATTATTTTTTCATTTAAAGTGGAGACGAAAGAAAATGATATCAAATTCCCTGAGAAACCATTGAAATATTTTGATAGACCGAGGGCCACACATTGGGACTTGTTCATTGTCTTGGGTATTTTGCAATTTCTCATAGGCTACTGGCCTAATTTCGCTTTTGTGTGTTCTCCCTTTTGATTAGATTCTTTGGATCTTATTGAATGCCACGGCGAATCTATGACTCAGTTTTCCAATAATTTGAGGTAAATCTGAATGATTTCGACATTTTTGTTGTTGTATTTGTACCCCTTTACTCATACCCTCAATTTTTTTCTCAAGGAACACTAAGCTGTTTAACGTTATTTTACGTGTTTCTTTGAACCATATAGTGACCTAGTTAATTATTAAATAAATTATTTTTTTAATGTAAAGCTGAGAGGGTATCCTATCAAGGCGGAATCCAGAGGGGGGAGGAGGTATTACATTTAAATGGTAATATCTCGAAATTTTTTTATTGAAAACAGGGATGCCAGAAATTTAATTTTTTTTTAATTTAAAGAAGAGACGGCATCCTATCAAGGTGGTATCCAGAGGGGGGGGGTAGGGAGCTATCATATTTAAATGATAATACCTCGAATTCTTTTTTTTTGAAAGCAGGGATGCCAATAAGTTAATTATTTTTTTTTATTTAAAGCAGAGACGGTATCCTATCAAGATGGTATCCAGAGGGGGGGGGATTGGGAGCTATTACATTTAAGTGATAGTACATTTATTTTTATTTTATTGAAAGCAGGGATGCCAAAAAGTTGAAAAGTTGACAAAAATTAACAAAATTTTCGTGAGTTATACTTGATACAGCACTTGTATAGTTTTATCGTCCAATGGGAAAGGGACACGTGCGTCCAACCTGTTTTTTGTTATTGATGAAACGAGTTTACTTTGAAAACATTCATTCATAAGTACCAGGCAGATTCACACTAAAACGAATTGACATCCCCACCTAACGTTGCGCTCGAGTGACAATGGCGCCCTTTGTCCAGTGCCCAAGTTACATTAAAAGGCCAGGTCATACTAAAAGCTTTCAATTTGTTAGGTTCAAGGAGGAGTCTTTGACAGTCTTATGACCTCAGGGAACTAGATGTTGCAACGTTCTTACGTATCTACAGTGGTTTAAAAATTCGATCACCCCCCAAATGATGACCAAAAGTTTGCACAAATATAACAAATGTAAAATTTGGAATATTTTAACACTTTTTTCAAAGCTTTGAAGAAAATCGATAAAGGCTAAATGCCCTTAACTACGTCTAAACGATATTTTAAAAAGAAACTCTTTGGATATTCCCATGGATATGACCATACCAGAAGCTTTGAGCCTGGGTGGGGATCAAAGAGGAGTCTTTGAGCATTTTGACCCCAGGCGACTTATTGTTGCGACTTTCTTAAGTTTGGTAATTTTTGTGAGCATTTGGAAATCAAAGCTTAAACTCAATAACTGATACCAAGTCTCCTAACATTTTGCTTGGATTAACACTGACGAACTAGGAAGGAAATCTCAATATCTTCCTGGAGCTAATTCAGTCTGCATGTTATTTCATTTAATTACATCTAAAACGGATGAGCTTTTCATTTTTTGCCTAAGAAAATAGCTGGCACTTCATTTTTCTTCATACCGAATAAACCATTAAGTGTTTTTTGTAATTGAAGTGTTCTCGTGTGAAGTGTTCATCATGTATTTTTCAATTTGATGAATTTACTCCTTTTAGATGCAGTTTATAATTTAGCTGATATTAGGTATTTATGAATTTATAATTTGGAATGAATCCCCAAAAGAAAAAATGAATAATATCCAAAAGAGCAGCCAAAAGCAATAAAAAAAGCAGCAGTTCAGCCATAGCCTACATGACATATATTCTATAAAGAAGCCAAAAAAGCTTTAAAATGTATTTTTTTTTTTTAAATTGTTATTAAAAACTTGTTTTTAGTACAAGGAAGGCTTTTTGGGAATTTAAAAGATCAAAAATAAATCAATATCAAAGTCGCCCATTTCAACTGTTTTAAAGGTGACAAAACAGATATAGGCAAAGGGCATTATGAAAAAATTAAGCTTCTAAGTTCAAACTTATATTCAAAGTTTTTATTTGTTATACAGTATTTGAAGTTTTGTATGCAGTAATGCTCGATGAAAAAAAAAATACTAATTTTGATAATTATTTATGTTAAGAATACATATATAATAGATACTTCAACTATTATGCAAGGGTTCTGAAACGCCACAGCTATTTTGTTTCTACCACATTTCTACTTCTCTTGATGAATAACGGAGAAGACCAGTTTCCAGTCAGCGACTTGTGAAGTTTTGAACTCATAAATAGGCTCGAATCTATTGTAAATTCAAGCTCCCTTAAAATAAGCCATTACACAGCTCTCTATTATGACGATTAAATACCTGCGATTATGACATCATTCATCAATCTTGACCTTGAAAATACATTTTTTTCATTACAAAATGTTTTTAACCCCATCAGTTTCCTTTAAAATGAGCCATTAAACAGCTCTCTACGATTTTCCAGTGCCCTGCTATCTGAGGAAAAGAAAAAAGATGCCGTATATGCAGACTGTCGATGTTTCAACCACTATTTTATATTTTCAATCCAATAAATTTTCCGCTGGTTTAAGGCCAAAAAAACATAACTTTCCTATATAGGGGGTTCGGATAGGGTGATTCTATCAGTTAACTTCGTTTTTTGAACTGATTCTAGTTTTAGGAGTTATGACCTATTTCATTTTTTACTATGGTGCGTGATCGTCTCTTACTAGGTTGCTAGCTACTGCTGCAACCCGGATAAAGGTTATCTTACATTATTCAAGCAGGAAAAAAGAATATGGTTTACTCTGTTTTATTAAGTAATCTAGCAATTGTGACGTATCCGAAATAAGATTAAAGCCAGCCGAAGAGTTTAAAACGCTGTATGTGTTGGGTTTACTTGGAGGTTCACTAAGTGGTCATAAAGATAAATAATTTTAAGTTACGACTATTTCAGGTCTGTTATCCACTACAGCCCTCTTGTGAAGAAATATTGTTTGCCATTCCCAGGATCCGACAGATCAGTTGTAAATCGTTCGCAGCGCCACTTCTTTGAAAATAAACGACAAAGGCCAATTCAGATGTTGGCCTATGTCGCTCAAGAATCGATCCTGACTACTATTGGAACCATATTTGTAGCAGCTATTTTTGGACTTCTTGCGAGTTTTCGATTTGGAAGATCTTTGCTTGAAAAGGTAAAATATAGTCATACTAAAGACAAAAACGTGCTGGAAAAACCTTACTTTGAGTAGAAACTTAAATTGGTAACTTCTAACACAATGTCTTAATTGCTTGACTGTGGACAGTGGGACATAGAATGGCCGAAAAAAAAAAATGAGGTTTTATAGCTTGGTTTATTGCTCAGTTAATTGTGGATGCTAGAAATTTAAAAACTGGAATTTAATCGCACAAACCAATAGTTTCTGGAATTATGTGCTGTCATAAGTGCACACAACCCCTCTCCTTTAGAGGATAGGGTTATAGAAGATAGTTCTTATGGAGGAGCTTGAAGACACACAGGGAGGGGAAATATAAAAGGCTGGGTGTTCTGGAGGATCTTTTCCGCTTCTTCCTTTTCCTTTTTTACCTTTTTTCCTGTTTCCTGCTCTTTTGTTATTTGTAATATAGTTCTTTTTCAGTGAAGCGCCAATGATGCAGTTGGCTTTAGGTTTTTAGAGTTAAGAAAGAGGACAATTTTAGGGGTCTCTAACAATTTTAGAAAGAACTAATAAATTAAACTGAATATTTGATGTGTAATGATATTAATTGCTGAAAGCTCATCAATTCAAAATTTTACTGTAATTTCAATGTTTATTTTCAATATTAAGTAAAAAAGAAAAAATTTGTAATACAATTCGTTTTCAGTAAAGCGCCATGATGCAGTAGGTTTTAGACTTATACAGTGAGAGAAGGATTCCCAAACTGTTGTTTGTAGTGATTTTTGTTCGTTTCAAGCTTGATTTGCTTCCTTCTTTGAAGGAAAAAGATACATTTTAATAAAATTAAGTTGCCATAAAGCCCTGACTAATTGAAAAATAAGCCAAGACAGATAGTCTGACTGAGAGGCAAAGCTGGCATAAGCCTTTTTCAGGATTGTATAAAAATGATGTCATGTATTGGTACTAATCGTACTAGTGCTACTCATGCAAAAGCGTGATTTTCCTTGTTATTCAGGGGGGGGGGGTATAATCCTCTAGTTGGTTTTGGCAATGGCAATTTCAGCAATAAACTTTTGTTTCAGTTGGACACAATTTTTTTAGGGTTTTCAGGCTCTCTAAAGTTAAAAAATGTCCTTCTCGTAATTACAAACCAGTGTTCCCTTGGATCTGAATGGATTTTTTTTTTCAAACTAGTTTTACATGGGAAATATTTGTCACTGGACAGTTTCTTAAATTTTTTATTTTTTATTATTGTTATTTTGGCCGCTACGTACCTTGGTTTGCTCTCTACTAGATGACAGCTACTACTGTAACCACGAAGTTCAAGTGTCAATGCAGAACTTAAATATACAAATTTAAATAAAGGCTTAACGATATAAAAAATGAAACTAATCAATTTTCAGTGTGAGAATTTTTGTATACCTTTTTTATATTTTCTAGTATCCACGATTCTTTTCACTTGGTGCGTTTTCTCATCAAGGACCTACTAGGGAAGAGATGGATGCCATGTCTTTTGAAATGGTTTTTCATGGCCGTGGTTGGCAAGAAAAGGCTGCCGAGCCCACTGATCAACATGTTGAAAAACCTGACAAAACGCTGGATGTGAAGGTAAGAGTTGGAGTTTCGCTCATAGGAAAGTTCGAAATTCTATAGTGAAATAAAATGGATAGAATGTGTGAAAATATCATCGTGTATGTAAAAATTATACTTTAGCCAGATAGTGAAATAAATAAAACGTTGTATCTTATAAAGGCATAGCATATGCTTTATACTCTCGTTTACACGTTCGATTGCCCAGCCCTTCATCACTTTATAACAGTCAGGGCTGCCTATAAAGGAGGAAGAAATTTATGATTTGCTAGATCTTCTTCTTCTACGATTTTTTGGACTCGCTAATGCGTTATCTTCTTGCAATTACATGAGGGTTGGCAGATAATGACTATGCCTGGACATAAATGTCTAGCTTAGCATGATTGGGAATTGGACTTAATTATAAGTTCAGACACGCCACAAAAACTTAAAACAGTCACTCTTAGAAGTAAAACCAGTTACTTCGCCTGGAAAATACTATTACTTGTTTTCCTCTTTCCTAGTAGAAGGGAACTACAATCCCATTTTTTCGTCTTCTTGTTCGAGTCATGTAAATTCACTGTTTTTTCTTTATATTTTACTTTTTTACTACTGATGTGCACCATCATTTGGCTGTCAGTCAATTTTCTATCAATGTTTTTAGAGGCTGGGAAGCTGTTTTACTAGTACGGTCAACTCTTGAAAACTTAAAATCCTCGATATCTCGAATAATTTTCAGTCCCCGTGGAAAAACCTGTATGTCGAAGAAAAAACTATGCTTAATTCGAAATAATTTAGCAGTTATATTTTACCTCTATGAGTCGAAGTGACCCGAAAATTACCTCTATAACTGGAAATTCAATAAAGAAGTTGAATTTAATTTTCACTTTACATTCATAAGTCGAAGTTTACCTGTGTATCTCGGACCTTTTTTAGTCGAAAACTCGATGTGCAGGTTGCAACGAGTCGATGAATCACATCCCCATGTCAGTATTGTCACAGCATTGAGTATTGTACTTCATTGCAGAGTGTGCGTTGTTTACATCGATAGTGTGACGATTGTGCTTACCGTATTCGAGTGAAAATGGGTGTGAAGAGACAAGCAAAAACATTGAAGGCTGGTGAGAAGATGGAGATAATTAAGATGGTGTATGAAGGAACGCAAGAGAGGAAAGACATAACTGCTAAGTACAACATCCCATTCAGTACACGTTCGACTATTAAAAACAGAGAAAAACGTACAGAAATCAAAAAGCGAGCCAATGATGGTAACATCAAGTGTAGGAGGAAGAGTTTATCGACATACAGAAGAGTGCATGAGTAATTGGTCCAGACAATGTAGAAAAAAAACTTCCCTTGGGGGCTCATTTCACTTCGCCAAGTCTCCAGGACATGATATTTTAAGGTCGGTAACGTCTAACTCGAGAACCTTGAAAAGTGGCACAATATTACATTTAAGATAGTTTGTGGTGAGAGTGTATCTGTAGATAGTAATGTTTGTGATGACTGGAAGCGCTTCTTAAAAGATATTTTGAAGGACTATCCCCTTTTAACGCCGATGAAACAGCTTTGTACTTCAAATACCTCCCCAATAAAACCTAGCAATTTCGAAGAAAAATCGTGGTCCCGAGAATTTCGAGTTAGCGAGAGTCGACTGTATATCTTTTTTTTACCTTGCTCATATGTAATTGCTTTTTCTTTGGGAGGGGTAGCGGAGACAACCTTCTCTTGGTGGCCCTGACAGTACTAGGCACAAATATGGCCTACTACTGCCAATTTCAGTCACATTGGCTATCCTACCAATTGTCTGAACACAAGGCAGGGTATTTTGCAGAAAGTGTTGCCGCGATTGGATGGCCTGAAGCAAGTAATGTCTGCCAAAATCATGCCTTGGAGTCAATCTGCGGACAGATGAAGCGCCGTCCATGGTTTAAGGAAAAGTAAAGATCCCTTAGGAAGCAATCTGAGGTGAGAGATAAATTGAAAAAATATTTGTTAGGTCAAGGTTCATAGTTTTTTTTTTTTTTTCTTTTTTATTATTATTATTATTTATCTTTATTATTATTATTAAATGAATTGATGAGAGATTGATTTTTTTTTGTTTTTTTATTATTATTATTATTAAGTTTTTTTTTTGTTTATAGTTAATCATTAATTAGTAAATGAGTTGTATGTACCCGCCCAGTCGCAAGGGCTTTTTGGTATCTTTCTTGGGGCGGGTATTGGCATATTTGTTAAATGTGTTTTGATGTTAAATAAACTGAACTGAACTGAACTGAGAGAAAGACGTCCTCTTGCTTTTACTGGTCCTAAAGATCAAGTGCCGCTTGCTGCAGATGGTTGGCAAGTGGTGGCAAGTGGTGGGCGACTGCCTCCTTTCTTTCGAGGGATGAGTATGGCCAGTTTTAGGTTGATATGATATGAAATCGGGTGGTGGCTTTCGGGATGGGAAAAAACAATGGTTTACACCTTGACACTACCAAGGAAGACTCTTCAAAAAAGATCCCAAAGGAAAGGAGATTAAGAAAACGAACAAAATGTATTTTTTGCTACAATTTTCCCTTGAGGGGCTTCCCTTTCAGTTAAATGTGTATGTTTTACCTAAAATTCTATACTGCTCAACCACGCATTTTTACTCCTCACACCCTCACTGATTGGTAGGACAAGGTACCGTACGAAATTTTCCAAAAGTTCCATCCAGGGCCATTTCACCCAAGGGTCTTTCAAAAACTGAAATTTTTGAATCCCTTGAAATTGGCAAGCTTGGTAATCATTCGACACAGATTATGGTACAATTTGGTTACTTTGTAAAAAATTATAAACCCACACTATATTTTTGGCTTAGGATCCTCATATTGTAGTTTAAGCCTCATATTTGTAAGCAATAAAATCAAACCCCTTGGATACAAACTTTCGTGAATATTAAACCATTTGTGAAATAAGTAGTTACTGTGTTTTTATTTTTGACTACCTTGCCGAAAATTTGCAGTTTTAATGAACAAGATTAGAAACCCAAGAATACAAACTGTGTTATAGATCAGAAGTCATTTGTGAAATATGTAGGGCAAATGCTGAGTTGTTTTTTTTTTTTGTTTGATTTTCGTGTTTATTTTAGCCTCACCAGCCTAAAACGAACCATCGAGACTGTGACAAAGCTAGGTGTTGTGGATAATTTAGATTAGTAGGGTTTTGTGTCGACTCCATCGCCGCAACGAGTTTGTTACAGTTGCAGACGAAGCTGTGATAATAATTATTTTCCTTTTTTGTAGGTATTTGGTCCAGAACCTGGTTATTACACATGCTCGATTACTGCGCTTCAAAGTGCAATTACGGTCCTTGAAGAGAAAGAAAAAATGCCAAATGGGTAAGAAATATATGATACTGCCTTTTTTTTCTTTTTTATCGCAAGTCTATGACTGGCTGGATCCTTATGATGACTACAAATCAATGGCTACTTGTATTGACCTTGTAATGATTAATATAAATTGTTGCATAAATTAAATCAAAATAAAAGCAATTTAGCTGAGAAAATACAAAAACAGAGATTTTATTGGACCATCTATTGGTCTTTCTACTCCCAGGTCAATATTTTAGAGTTAATTGTGCATTTTTTCTACCAGTTTTATTCCGACCTTAGCGTAAAAGGTATTACTCAAACTGTAACCAGTAATATTGCGTCTTTTCAAAGATATTTGATTATTGAAGCTAGTCCGATTTCTAACAACGATACCTATTAAGCTTCAAACTTTTTATTTTCTTTTTTAAGGTTTTTGATTGTTTTGTAATTTCTCGTCACAATAGAGAATCATCATATGTAATAATTGCAAATTTTCGTTTTTTGGACCTTCCTACTGACATTATATAACTGGTTGTGTTCAAAAACGTTTTCTTCTTTAAGGTTTTTGAATTGTTGTAATCTCTTGTTAAAATATATACAAATATTTTTGCAATTACCAGCTTTTTGCTCTTTACGTAATTTAACCTCTTTTCATACTGCAATGTTTTCAAAAATATTTGATTATTGAAGCTTCCCCGGTTTCTAGCGATATGTACTAAGCTTGAAACTTTTGGCTTTCATTTTTAAGGTTTTTGAATTATTTGTATTCCCTTGTCAAAATATCAAATCATCATTTGTAATAATTGCAAATTTTCGTTTTTCGGGCCTTCCTGCTAACATTATACAGCTGGTTGCGTTCAAACCTGTAAACCTAATCACGTAGCGAGTGGATTTTATCTAACAAAAAACAAACTAACTTCAAAATTTTCAATCATTTTTGCAGTTTGAATTAAAAATTAAAATTATTGCTCAGGCACGTAAATATTTTTGCAGTTTACGTAATAACTTTAGCGATTCTGAACTGAACTTAAAATTTTCATTTTTTTTTCATGTCTTAAAAAGACATTGCTTATACTTATTAAATAAAAAAACAAGTTTTTTTTAACTGAAAGTAAGGAGCGACATTAAAACGAACAGAAATTATTCCGTATATGAAAGGGGCTGTCCCCTCCTCAACGCCTTGCTCTTTACGCTAAAGTTTTTTATTGTTTAAAAAAAATAGAGTTGTGAGAAAGTCAAACTTTAGCGTAAAGAGCAAGGCGTTGAGGAGGGGACAGCCCCTTTCATATACGGAATAATTTCTGTTCGTTTTTAAGTTTTAATGTCGCTCCTTACTTTCAGTTAAAAAAACTTGTTTTTTTATTTAATTTTTGAACGTTTTTGAATAAATACAGGTTTTGATCTTGGCTCACATTACATGAATAACTAAAACAAAATTTTCATTTTAATTTACTTTTATTTGGTTAAATGGCTTTCTCGAAACTTTTTTAATTTTATTTACGAACGTTTTTATGTGTAATAAATACATGTAGCTTACGAATCAACTTACGTAACGAACTTCTCTATTAGTATATTTTTAATACATATATTAGGGGGCTCGCCCCCTAGTCAATACATTGCTCTTTAAGCGAAAGTCCAAATTTTGTTCCAATTCTTTAAAAATGACCCCTTAATCACAACCGCCGTTAATTAGAATAGATAGCTCTTATGAAAGTACTAAAAAATCTCTGGCTTAAAGAGTGAGTTATTGACTAGGGGGTGAACCCAATCATATATGTAATATTTTCTGTTCGTTTAAAGTTTCGGTGTTGCTGCTGTTGCAGTTGAAAAACTTGTTTCTTTATATTTAATTTCTGATCGTTTTTTAAATAATGCTGGGATGTCCGGCGTCCCCTTCATAGCAATGTCCCTTCCCCCATGAAAACTTCCTTTATGGAAAGATCCTCCTACATAACCCCCGACCCCAGGCACGTACACAGGAATTTGTTTCGGGGGGGCCAAATCCTTCAAACCCATTATTCTGTGAGAAAAATCAGAAAATTATGGGAAAATGAAAAAAATCGCGAGATTTCGGGGGGGGGGGGCAGGATGCCCCCCCCCCCTGCGTACGTCTCTGCCCGACCCCCCCCCCACACTACCAGGAAAAATCTCCCCTGAAAACGTCTGTACTGTATACTTCCCAATAACCAATACTATATGTTAACATTGGGTAAAGTTCATAACTTTCAGCGCTCCTCCCGGGAACTTCGGGGGATTAAGTCATCCTAAAAGACATACTTATAATATTTTCGAACATGCTGAACAAAATGGCTATCTCAAAATTTTGATCAAGTGACTTTGGGAAAACAATGAGCGTGGGAGGGGGCCTAGTTGCCCTCCATTTTTTTTTGGGTCACTTAAAAAGGGCACTAGAACTTTTAATTTCCATTTCAATGAGCCCTCCCACGATATTCTAGGACCACTGGGTCGATACGATCACCCCTGGGAAAAAAATAAATAATAAACACGCACCCGTGATCTTTCTTCTGGCAAAAAATGCAAAATTCCACATTTTTGTAGATAGGAGCTTGAAACCTCTACAGTAGGGTTCTCTGATACGCGGAATATGATGGTGTGATTTTCATTCAGGTTATATAACTTTTAGGAGGTCTTTAAACTTGATGAAACTTATATATTTGAAATCAGCATTAAAATCCGATTCTTTTGATGTATCTATTTGTATCAAAATACCGTTTTCTAGAGTTTCGGTTACCATTGAGCCGGGTCCCAATAACCAATACTATATGTTAACATTGGGTAAAGTTCATAACTTTCAGCCCTCCTCCTGGGGGCTTCGAAGGATTAAGTCATCCTAAAAGACATAGTTATAATATTTTCGACCATGCTGAACAAAATGGCTATCTCAAAATTTTGATCAGGTGACTTTGGGAAAAAAATGTGTGTGGGAGGGGGCCTAGTTGCCCTCCATTTTTTTTGGTCACTTGAAAAGGGCACTAGAACTTTTAATTTCCGTTCCAATGAGCCCTCCCATGATATTCTAGGACCACTGGGTCGATACGATCACCCCTGGGAAAAAGAAAAAAAACAAAAAAACAAATAAACACGCATCCGTGATCTGTCTTCTGGCAAAAAATGGAAAATTCCACATTTTTGTAGATAGGAACTTGAAACCTCTACAGTAGGGTTCTCTGATACGCTGAATATGATGGTGTGATTTTCATTAAGGTTCTATAACTTTTAGGGTGTCTTTCCCCCTTTTTTAAAAAATCAGCCAAATTTTCTCAGGCGCGTAACTTTTGATAAGACTAAACTTTATTGAACTTATATATTTGAAATCAGCATAAAATTTTGATTCTTTTGATGTATATATTGGTTCCAAAATTTCGTTTTTTAGAATTTCGGCTACCATTGAGACGGGTCTCTTCTTACTTACAGTTCGTTAAAACTAACTGTTTGATAAGAAAATAAATTCGGTAATGATGTTTTTCTAACAATGATTTCCACTAAGCTTCAAACTTTTGGTTTTCTTTTTAAGGTTTTTGAATTGTTGTAATCCCCTGGTAAAATACATATATAAATATTTTTGCAATTACCAGTTTTATGCTCTTTGCTCTTTTTAATTTCTTTTCATACTGCAGTCTATTCAAATATATTTGATTATTACAGCAAGTCCGATTTTTAACAACGATTTCTACTAAGCTTCAAACTTTTGGTTTTCTTTTTTAAGGTTTTTGAATTGTTGTAAGCCCTTGTCAAAATATATGCAAATATTTTTGTAACTGTCAGTTGTTTTGCTCTTTAAGCAATTTAATATAAACTTCTCCTTGCACGAAAGTCCTCAATTTTTCCACATAAGTGTGACAAGGGTGGCAACGTCATTGCAATGCTGATGTATATAAAAATGACGTCATTCACATAGATTTCTTTTCTCCTAAAATTAAGGCTCTTAACGAATTTTTTCAAACTTCTGACCTATCTAGATCGTTTTTCTAGGCTAGAATATCCCAGGATGCCAATTTTCCCGAAAATTATGGAGCTGTTTTCGAAAAAAAATACATACATAGATACATACATAAATAAATATACAATTATTGCTCGTTTATATATATATATATATATATATATATATATATATATATATATATATATATATATATATATATATTAAACATATTGAGCCCGACACTCGGCAGACTTCTATATATGGATTCTTATTTTCGCTTGTCCTGTAATTGCAGACAATTTGAGCCTTTTCTTGATGTCAAGACGTCACCACAGGTTCGATACAGTCGCCCTGGGAAAAATATGAATTCTTTTTTAATTTTATGACCTATTTAGATCGTTTTTGAGATCAGAAATGTCAATTTGCCAGTTTTAAGAAGAATAAAAAACTATGCAGCCGATTTCGAGGCTTGGTCCCATCATGGCTACGCGACAGGCTTGTCTATATTGATTTACATAGTCATTTATCTTTTTACCGCAGACAATGGGAGCCTCTTCTTGATGTCAGGGCGTCATAATAGGTTCTATACAACCACCTTGGCAAACATACAATTTTTTTTTTCCAGTTGTGACTATTTAAATCCTTTTAGTGGTCAGAATATCAATACGGCAGATCATAAAGAAACAACTATTTGGCCAATTTTGAAACTTGGCCTCAGCATTCGGCATATGGTAGGCTTGTATATATTGATTCTCGGTGTAAGTAGCAACCTCTAATGAGTAAGCTCTGTTTGCTACTCTTTCCTCGGGAAAACGGAAGGCTCATTAGGGAACACATAGAACATTGCAGGGTCCCAATGACTTGTAATAAACAGTTACGTAGGTTAGGCATTCTGAAACAATTTAAAACGCCTTTTGTAAATAGACTAATTACACTTGGTATTTTATACTGAGCTATGTTTTTTTTGTAATGTTGCATGCGTCATAGATATAAAACGAAACGCTCACTTCTGGGGGGGGGATGTAATTTATTCTCTTGAATGTACTCATAAATATGACGTCAATCATATGATTGTTCTTGTCAATTATATGTTTCTTATGTAATTTTGCCTACACCATAGACACTGAAAACGATACAACCACTACTGAGGCATATTTGAATGTATTCATAAATATGACGTCACTGACATGAATCTTAACTTATGACATAATTTTTTTTCTACATTTGCCTTCTGTGCTTAGAAAGATATGCTCAGATACCTGAAGGCCTTTTTTCTCGTGAGTTAGTTTTGAAAAATAAAATGCAATAAAAATTAAAATTGTAAATGAATTCTTCCTTGAAAGGGTCTGCAATAGCGACTATGCCAAAATTAAGCAGTTTCTCCACTATTAGAGAAATTAATTCCTGCTGTCGCCTCTCTTTTCTTCCGCTCGTCTGAAAAAAGGGAATAACAGTACAGAGAGGCGGTAAGGCACGGGAGAGAAGGACAACAATGGAGCTAGGTATTCAATCAACCAATCTTACTTCAATTTTGAATATTCCATTCCATTCTTTTTCAGAGGCGGAGTTTTTCCACCAGGGGCCGCATTTGCTGACACATCTCTAATCGACCGTCTTGAAGCGAATGGTTTGCATTTTGAAGTCATCAAGGCACGTCTCCAATGAATGAGCCCGTGATATATGGGCTTCATGTATACTCTCTTCTGTTATTAAGTTTGTTATTATTTAGGTTACACAGATATCGCAGATCAATTATGATTTTAGAAATTTTAAGCGTATGCAATATCTTCAAAAAATGTGGAACAATTTAAGAATAAGCTAAGATTTACTCCGCCAAAAGTTGATTTCAATTCGGTTTCGAGTTAGAAGTTCAGTTGAAACATGGTTACATGTTCTATCCTATGATGCGATCGCCATACTTGGTTTCATCTCTGTTTTTCCGAGGGAAAAGGGGAGGCTGGCATCGTGTAACATGTCCTCAAACTATCTAGCTTGTCACTTTTCCTTTTGCATAGATGACTAGCAAACTGTCCCATGATAAACGCAAGTTCTTTATAATAAGTCGTGGAATTAGGTAGGTTTGCCTGTTTGTCTTCTTTTTAACATGTTTGATAAAAATTCAGGGTTTCCTGTCGTCATACCATTGAAGGTCCTCAAACGTATTCTAGGAGAGGCTAATGCTCTTTGAGCCTCTAAGTTCTAAACTTAAAAATTAAAATCTGATTTTTCTCCAAGAGGCCGTAAAACAACTCTTAGCTAATGTTATAACATCTGTGGATATAACCTGCATACAAGTAGACAACTGAATTTCCTGCTGCCTCAACTGGGGCCTAACAATAATCTTGGAAAAGATGTTCTATAAACTCAATTGCTATTCAATATTTTCTTCGAGTTCAAAATTATTGGTAGTCATGAAAGTGTGGTTTATTTATTATCTCCAAGGATCTACAATTCTGCGGGTAAAGAATTAGTGATTGTTTATGGTGTTTAGTTTTTTGTTTGCTCACATATTGTTTTTAGTATATTGTTATGGCATTCACATAGTCACCAAAAATGTATGATTATCTATTGAACATGTTATTGTTAAAAAACAATGAGGTAGTTGTCTCAAGACCCATTTCTTTATTCTGAATATACCCTTAAAGTGGTATTTTAATATGATAAAAAAAAAGTCTGTGTGACCTAACTATTTATTTTGCTATTTTTTCTTGTCCATTTTCCAGATGTCTGCTTGTACCACTTGTTGTATAAATTTTGCTCGAATAAAGGGAAAAAGATTAATTGATTCTAGTGAAATAATTAGAATCGTTCAGGTCCAAACAAATCGGACAGAGATAATCGTCTTTGGAAGGGTATTTCAATAGAGGCATGTATCAAAGCTGTCAAAATAAGACGATAATTTGCAAGGGGGGGGATAGAACCTTGAGTTTGTGACCGAAATTGACTAAACTACAGCAAGTTCTACACTCTACTTTCTTTTTGTGAGAGAGACTGCAGATTATACCTACTGCTCTATAATTTTGCCAACCGAAACCAGTATTCGGTAGAACTGTGGTTAAATTGTCAGGCGTTGTGGCAGAATCTTATAGACTCAGTTTTGCCACAAACTGGTCGAAGAAACTGAGGTGCCTAAGAAAATAATTTCATTGCATCAGTTTGAATCAGTTTGAAGTGCAAATCTTTCTTCCAGAAGTAGAATTCTAACAAGAAGAGGGTACCATGACAAGTATGGAACCGTGAGGAACCTCAACGCAGCCAGTAGAAATATCAGGAAACGTGCAGTTGAGGTGATGGAGGGGGGGGCAGTCCTTCAGTATACAGCGTGAAACTTGCAGAAAAATGCTGTTTCTATAGAATACATCTGTTCTAACTATAACAAACATGCTATTGTTCAGTCGTTTCTAAAGCCGTTTCGCGAAGCTAAATACGGGTTATCTCAAATGCCCCCATACCGACCTTACATACCGAAAAAACCCCTAAAATTGTAAATTTTCAGCTAAATATTCAAACACAAAAACCCAATAATACAGAATATCGTATAATTACGGCTCAGAACTAAAAAATGAAGCTTCAAATCGACTGAAACATCAAATAAACTCTTGTTTTCAGAACGGTAGTACTATTCTTAGCACAAGAAAATAGTCAGAGAGAATTTCTCGCGTTTTTACTGACATTTTTAGGAAAATGGAGAACAAAAATTATTTTGTCAGATTTCTAGCTAAATAGTCGGAAGAATCTTAGAAGGAAGGAGGAGAGAAACTGGGTGGCGGCAGACCCTATCATACACAGGATAGTTTCTGTTTGTTTTCAGTTTTATTGTTGCTCTTACTCTCATTTGAAAAACCTTTTTTTAATTAATTTATATTCATTTTTAATATCATGTTTAGGGCATTTCCAGAGGTCTGCCTCAAAAGATACAACTTTTGTATATTCCATTTTTTCTCACTGGAATGACTATGTTGACTTTCAATCTCACATCATGTTTTGCTAAAATAGGGTTCTGGGTCAAAAGTCCAGCGAGGGGATTGTTACCTCTCTCCCTCCAATTACTTCACTTGACTTCTAAATATGGTATTTAGACATCAGTCTGTATTTTCCACATTCTCAGCAATTTTATTCATAGCTTACTTTTCACATCTCCTTAATTCACACTTTAATGCGTTACCTTCTTGACTTACTTCCCTCTTATTTTTGCAAGATCTATCACTCAGAAATTTCTTTTAAAAAACCGTTCTCTCTTCTGCGAAACTTAGCCTTTTTTTCTGATCTTGCTTACTTTATTTTTAACTGTCATCTCATGAACTTCTGTTATTTCGCAGAAGATATTCTAAATTGTCAAATTGTAAGCTATAGTTTTACATCCAACTGTTCTTGGAATTTTTATTTCAAATCCTGGATCAAAATCTCAACGAGGGGATTGTTACCCCTCTCCCTCCAATTACTTCTAGCCCGTAAAAAAAATACTAAAATTCGAATTTTTTTTCCGAAAAAAACTTCTGATATTCTATGACCATTGGTTTGGATTGGGACATCCTTAGTGACCGTAGTTTTAGGGAGATGAAATGAGGAGGAGGACAAAAAGTCCTTCAAGGCTATTTCTACTCGCATTGCTTAATTCATATTGCTTGTATCAATATGTTCCTCTTTCTCATAAAGTCTAGCCAAGTCGATTAGCCAAGTTTACAGAAAAAAGGTAAGGTCCTTGCGATCCTTAAATTGTTTTGAAATAAAACAATTTCTGCATGGTCCAAGTTGCAGCAACGTATTCTCACCTTTCTAATATAGTTTAATGATGCGTTATTTCATTAGTCATTTGTATAAGATGAGTTGTTATCCCAAGATTTCTTTTGAAAAAACTAAAATAGCCTGGATCAAAATATCCGCAGGATCCTGAGTTCAATAATGTATAACTAGCTTATCTTTTTACGAAGATTAATTAAAAAAACTTTTTCTACAAGATAAGTTTTTCAAAGAAAAGTAAAGAACTCAATTAAACAAAAATAGAGCAAAAATAAAATCAAATAATCTACCAAGCGTGAAACTACCACAAATCAGCATCGATAAACAAATGAAACCCAAAAAGAACAGAAATTATAATAAACAACCGAGTCAAACTCAAAACGAGCAGAAATTAAGATAAGTTGGGGGCAAAACCCCTATGCCTTCACAAGGCCAGAACAAAATTTGCACTTTACTGAAAAAATATAAATGTTTTTACTTATATAACTTTAATAAATCAAATAATATTAACATTTTGATTACTAAATATCAGTATATGTATACTAAACTGACAATGCACATTCATTTGTACATTGATTGAATGTTTCATTCATTGTAACTTTGATTGAATGTTTCTGGGGAAATGGTGGGCGTAAGAGGAGGGTTAATTACTCCCCACTCACTTTCGACTATTAAAAGGGCAATTTCAATTTCCAATCAAATGAGCCCTTTTTGAAATTTCTATAACATTTTTCGAGGGCTCTGAGAGGGTTATCATCCTAAAAGACCTAATTTCCAGAACTTTCAACTGCGTTGAACAAAATGGATATCTCAAAATTTTGATTGGATGCTTTTTGAATTGGTGGACGTGAGTTAGTCTCTATCCAATCATTTTCAACTATTAAAAAAAGCACAAGGTCTTTCAATTTCCAATTTAATGAACACTTTTGAAGTTTCTACGACAACGCTTTCAATAAAAACTTTATATGCCCCCCAGGGGATAACTTACGACACTTGCCCCAAGGGCTGTGTGGTGAGGGGTTGTCATCCTTAAAGATCTAAGTTCCAAAACTTTCAACTACGTTGAATAAAATGGCTATATAAAAATTTTGATGGGACGGATTTGGGGAACAGGTGGGCGTGAGAGGGGGGGAGGGTAGTTACCCACCAAACGCTCTTTACTATTAAAAGGGGCGAAAGCTCTATAAATTTCCAAGTTAAAGATCTCTTTTTCAATCTTCTACGACAAAAATTTAAATAAAAACCTTATATGCCCCAAGGGCATAATTTATAATACTTGCACTGAGGGTTGTGGGTGAGTGTCTGGGGAAAAGGTGGGCGTGAGAGGGGGGTTAGTTGCCCTCAAATCCCTTTCGACTATTAAAATGGGTATTAGTCCTTTGAATTTCAAATTGAATGAGCCCTTTTTCAAGTTTCTACGACAAAGATTTCAGTAATAACCTTATCTTTATGTGTATCTATGTGTATTATCTCTATGTGTGTCGTCTCTATGTGTGTTATAATCCGAGGAAGAATAGCTGCTTAGCTTTTTTTTTTTCCACAAGAAGCGTACGAACAACGACATGATGAAGAATGGAGCAACATATTAGGAGAAAAGTGATAACATGATTTATATACAAAAAGATCTCAGAAGTGAAAAATTTGCAAATGTGAATTAAAATACACAGATTCAACAAAAAAAGAAGAAAATACAACTATATACTTTCAATTTAAAATTCAAACGTCATGGTTTGGAAGACAGCCAGACCTTCAGTAATTCGTCGAGTTTCAGCTCGTCTGCAACGTCAGTCTTGCAGCACATCATGACAAGGTGATCCAAATGGTCATCGTCCATCGTTGTTCGTAAACGTGTCATGACTAGTTTCGGTTTCCTAAAACTTCTTTCTGCTGTGGCCACAGTTGGTGGTGCTGTCGCAAACCACTGGTAAACTGACCAGAGAGTCGGGAATGTCAATTTGACAGCGTTAATTTTACGAAATAGTCCCTCAAAGATGGTGTGATCTATGACTTTGTTGCTTTCAACCTCAGTCCTGGCCAAAAAGTGCTTGAAAGCCTTTAGCTCTAACATTAGTTCCGCGCCTTATTCTAACATTAGTTCTAAGCCTTTTCCAGGAAACATCTTCATGAGCTTGGAAAGGCTTTCGTAGCTGTCATCCATTTTACCCGGTAAACTTTGGTATGCTGGCCCCAGAAAAGAGGAGTTGTCGTAGATTGCGACATCCAAGCCAGTCACTTGGGCTCTAAGGATACCGCAGAGCTCCTTAGCATAGAATGATTTCCAGTCATACAGCGGGTTGGCTCCAGAATTAGCAAATGCCTCTGAATAACGAGCAGGCGGACGTCCAGGACGGTGTTTAAGTGAGAAATCGTCAATGGCTATTGAACCAAATTTCCTGCTTTGCTAGTTAATTTGTTTCAGCACTAAGATACGGTGAAGAATTTGGAATCCTTGATCTTTGATTGAATTATTTGAGCAAGACTTCGGACTTGTGTTATATTTTGGTTGAAAGAGCAACGCTATCTATGAACAAAATCTACACGATCAGCTTTACTATGTTCCGTGTTCTTCATTTAACCGAATGACAAATTGTGGCGCCATCCGTAAAATCAGAACATGTGTTTGTAAAACCGTTGCGTTAACCGACCAAGAGTGAGATTTTGGTAGACTTCATACCAGTATTTTCATTTTCTTTATTTAGCCGAATAGAGAATAGTGGCACCGTCGGTAAAATTATTGCACGAGTTGATATAACACCAAGAAATCCAAATGGAGACTTAATCTTTTAAATCAAACAAAATATCCATACACAAAGAAGAGATGGTAGAAGTGAAAGATCCGTCCTCATCCTCATAAAAAAAATAGTTTAAAATTATTTTTATAGTTTTTTTTTCTCCTCATGGTGATGCATGCTGAAACCTAATGCTATGAAGAAAATCTGAAACAATATCTGGAAAAGGGACTCTTCTCCACCCTCCCAATGGGTGCTTTGAAGGACATCTTTTTATAATTTGCTTATGCTTCTATAACAATCGTCAGGGTGTTAAGAATGTATCAATACTGAATGTATGTTGAAAAAAAAAACTAAGCGTTGTAAAAAGTTTATAGCCTATATAAATTAAAGCGAAAGATGACAGGAATGTATAAAGGTTCCGCCAAATTTAATTTTCTACGAGCTGGAATAGACTCAACAGAATAACATGAACCTAAAAAAAAAATTTGAACCATGTCACATTGTTGCATATTGTATACAAAACAAAATTACTTTATTAGCAAAATTAATTAGCATTGCCATTGTACCATAAGTTTCCATGGTATATTTGACTACTATTTCGCTAATAAAAATTTTGAACAGATATAAAACTAAAAATTGTACAGAAAAACAATTTTTTTTTTTTTGATAATTTGGTAATTACATGCATAATTTTCATCTTTACTGTCGCCGCTCGGTCGATCTCATATCATTTGACCCTAAAGTGTTCGATCTAGTTATTCTTTTCTTTTGAAAAGTTGCTTATAACCATAAATCAGAGACTTCTAGAATGTTCAACAGGGGATTTGATCAACTGGTAGCTGATTCGCAGCTGGTTTAATGTTTCCTTTGTGAAATGAGCCTATTAGTTCTTGATTTATAATCAGCTTTTGAATTTGGATTCGAAAGTCCAACCCTGTTTGGAGGTTTATTGATTGAGTTTCTTCAATATTAAGGTGCTAAAGCACACAAAAACAATTTGTAAAGACTGGAAGTTAAAGCATATCAACCTGAGACACAAAGCAGTGGAATTTTAGCATTTTTCTATAAAGGTGGCCTCACGTTCTATTCTGAGACAATAAAAAACAAGAGAAAAACCGCTTCGAAAAATGGAAAGGTTTATTAAATAAGGTTTCATGAAATCTGAACAATCCAAAAACAGGTGAAAGGACTAGTTATGGACTAAAAACAAAATAAAAAATTCAAAATCAACTAGCATTAAAGTAAGAACAATAGGCAATTCCTAGGGATGATGTTGCAAATATCACAAAATTGGCCCACCAGGTGGCAAAACCCAACAGTCCACGAAACACTTTAATCCCAAAGACATCCCTAAACATTGACATAGCTGTGACAAATTGTTCTTTCTGATTAGTGCCATCAGAAGCAGCAGAAAACGTCTGATTTCTAACAAAATGTCTGTTTACAGAATTTCCCATCCAACTGAAATCGCCTAGGGTTTTATATAGAACGGCTAAGCAGAGTGTGATCATAACTGGAGCAACAATTTGTAATGCCACTATAAACAAACAATGGAAAGGGCGAGCAACAGTTACTTGAATATCAACATTGGAAACACGTCCTGCTTCTTTCTTTTGCGAAAGCAGGGATTCTTCAGCACTGTTTAAGTATACTTGCAAATATGTTGGCAACAAAATAATTCTGCTAATGCAAAAGAATATAGTCATAACAATCCTTAGTATATCAAATATATTATCTGTCATGAAGGGTTTATCCCGCCCTGAGAATATACGCTCTGTCAAATATTCTCTAGTAAGTGGCTTCACCCACATTAGAGCAACCAAAAATGGCATGATGAAGTTAGTATGCAGTAGTAACTTCTTAAATGGTTTCCCTTGGCACAGTTTCAAGGCATCCCAGTGCATACGGCTTAGTCTGAAACCAGGAAACGTAATTAAAGCTGCTGAAATCCCGCAACATACAGCAACACACAACTTTAAAATCAATTTGCTTGCTATTCCATCAGAGTCAATCCCGGCTAAGTTGAGGAACTCATGGGCACTTTGATTAAAGCTTGCATAAGCTGAATCTAAACCTAGCTCAAGCTTCTTTTCGTCAACTATCAAAATTGCTAGCGCAAAAACAAAGTAGCTACAACCAGATATGATAACAATACTGCGCTCTGCTTGAGTTTCATCACTTCTGAAATATAAACCAGTTGTGCTTAACAAAATTTTTACACTATAACACAAAAGGACTCCGCACCATAGAACGCTCAGATTCATTTGATTTCCAACATCCATGTAAATACCATAGTAAACTTCAGTGAATCCATATACTAAAAAAGCATATATTGAAAAATCAATTAGCCACTGATAGTCAATATAATACTTCAAGTTTATAATGTCCTCAAGGGTGATCATCTTTTTATTCAAGCTAATGTCTAAGTTTCTTGGAACTTTGAAAACTTTATCATCTTCGTCATCTCTGTCTCTTTTTTTCTTTTTCTCTTTTACGTGACCTGCTAGTGAATGTAGGTATTCATCTGATGGCGGAAGATAAGTAAAAAGTTTCGTTGAACAGATCAACCACCTCCCAAGTGAAAATCTGCCACCAAATTTCTGCATCACTGATGCAGCAATCATGGTCAGTACCAACTGGAACCCAAAAAGAGCCATTTTTCTCCTGTTTGGTATCACAGATGACAACCTAGAAAAAGAGACGAAATATGGTTTGTTTTTTTTTTGTTTGTTTTTTCATAAGTTTCATGATATAAGACAGACTGAGGACTTATTTTAGTTCCCACTCATCAGTTTTTATTGGAAATATATGTTCTCTTTATGGAAATCATAATTTGTGCGACATTTTTAATTGTAGTAGGAAAGGGGTTCTTGAACACTCTTTGACTTATTCCAGACCCTAATTTTAGAGCATTAGCAATAAAAAGTGTATTACGAATTAAAAATAATAAGATTTTGAGAACAGGAGAAGAGTTTGTTTATATTCACAAATATCGTGAAAAGAAGATAGTCTATGAAGACTGTCGAATCTTAGGCATCTAATTTGAAATTCGGTTCACATAAACTACATGCACTGAATAAGATATTAGATCATTTCGTAATTACTGAATGGTATGGCTTTGCTTGTAAATTAGATTGATAGAAATCGCTCTAAGGTAAGATTTGGTTTCTTTAAAATTGCTTACTGAAAATACATTATGCTGCCTCCTATAGAATATATGAGCTTTGGGCAAGTGACTACCTATTCCCTATGTACAAGCGCAAACTTCCTTACGATCATCTGAGATCCAACCCTCTTCTCTCCCATTCGACAAAAATTGTGCCTTAAGCATTAAGATACGCAAGTATAGGATATCTGGACCTGAATTTTCATTTCCGAAAAATTTGCAGAATCCCCATGTTCAATTTAAAATGGCACTGGGCTGAGTCCTGGCTCTTTGCGCACCTATTTGGTGAATCACAGTCCACTCCCACGAAATTATAAAAAAATTTGGCTATGTAAATAAAGACTGACCTCAGGGATTCATATTCATATTCTGCCACTATAGCAAAATGGTCATAAAATAATGGAAGGAATGTGTTTATACTGTACTTATATTAGTAATATTAATCCACTGACCATCATCCTTGCGCTGGCAGGAACTTATTTAACATTGAAAAACCTATTGTAAAGTCCAAACTCCTTTTGTAAACTATTTTTTTAAACTGGAATTATTGGGAAAGAAGAGCATGTTTGATACTGGGTCTCCAAAAAGGCCTGGGTATTAAGGTGAAACTTTAGAGTAAATCTTGAAAGGGATGCCAAACGCAATCAAAACACATTATGTGCATGCTGGTTGTCAAAATGACACATCAGTGACATCTTGTTCAAAATAGTCAAAAAGTCTTATAACAATGCTTCTGGACATTCCATACCCCCCCCCCCCACAGTCCTGGGCCAAGGGATGTAAACTGTAGACATGCAGAATGTACCATAAGAAAAGGGGAATGTTTGAGGCGAAACTTGGGGGAATGTTAAACTGAATCAAAAGGCACTATGTGCATCCAGTTTATCAAAAAAGCGTATCTGCAATATCTTTAGAATGGCTGATGGTATTAAGTTGAAACTTTCAAGGCATATTGAGAGGGATATTGAAAAGTGGTCAGAGGATTATCAGCTCTCCGACCAGTTTTCTCCCATGCTCTTTTTTAGTACATTCCCCTCCAACCACCAAGATTATGAATCAAATTCTGAAACAGCCATCTTGTTCAAAATAGTTTAAAGGTCAAATAACCATGCCTCCAGGGATGAAATAACTCTCCACATCCCCTAAGGCAAGGGTTGCAAGTTACCCATTGTTGATATATAAGGTTGGTTATTGGGAAAAACAGGTATATTTGATCCTGCATCTCCAAAAAGGCTTTAGGTATTAAGGTGAAACTTGCAGAAAATGTTCAGGGGGATGTCAAAAAAGAAAAAATCAAAAACACTTTGTGGAGGATGGTTGTCAAAAAAGCAAAACAGCAATATTGAGGGAGACGTTGAAGAGTGATCCTCGGGCAACCAGCCCCCTCCTCTTGCTCTTTTAAATACCCCCTCTTTTAACTACCACTGGTAGAAATTCAAAAGCCAGGTTGTTTAAGATAGTTCAAAATGACTTAACAATTATGCCTCCAGGGATACCATGCCCCGACAGCCTCCAAAGCAAGGAATGTAAAATATACAATTTGTTCATTTTTTTACATGCAAGACTATTACTAGAAAATGGGGGGGATGTTGAGTTAAATCAAAAGACACTGTGTGAATCCATGCTAGTAATAGGAGGAATGTGCAATATCTTAAGAATGGCTAAGGGATAACATGAAACTTTCAGGGCCACTACTACTACGGCTGAAACTGCGACTAGTTGCAACAAACTGTAACTACTTGCGACAACGACAATTTGCTACTGTGACTACGACTATTTACGACTAAATCTACTTGTGACTACTTTCAGGAAATGTTGAACAAAATCTATGTGCATGCTGATTTTCGGAAGGGTGCATCGGCAATATCTCAGGAATTGCTGAGTGTATTAAGTTGAAACTTTCAGGGCATGTTGAAAAGTGCTTGGAAGGTCAAATGGCCTCCTCGTCCTATTCAGAAGCCCCCCCCCCTCAACACTAATTAAAATTATGAAATAGCCATTTTGTTCAAAATAGTCGAAAGATCTCATAACTATGCCTCCGGGGATGTCATGTCCCCCACAGCCCTGCAGCGAGGATTGTAATTTATGCAATGTGCCCATTGTTTATATACAGGATCTATCTATGGGAAAGAGGGGAATGTGATCCTGGTTGCATCAGAAACGACTAAGGGTATTGAGGTGAAACTTCAGGGAATGTTGAGGGGGTGTTAAACTATATAAAAAATCCAGGATTTCAAAAGGGCATATCTGCAATATCTTACGGGCAGCTAAGGCTATTAACTTGAAACTTTCAAGACCACTATTGCTACTACTACTGTGACTACAACTGCGACTTTTGCTAAGGACGGCGATAGAGCCAAATATTCATTTGATGTTGCGTTCCACTGTCTTTTATAAAATATGTCCCTATTGTTCTACTTATTGTTTATGATGGAAAGCCAGTGTGGTCTTTTTCGCTATTTACGTCTTGCTCATGGGGAGCAGTTGACCTATGCTATCTTTTATTTCATTAGTTTAGGCGAAAACACGCTAATACTATCAACCAGCGAAATTTTATAGAATTTTGCAGAAATGAAAACCTTATTCCTAAGTCTTTAATATATAAATTGCATTTAAATACCCGGAAAAAAGCGCAACTCGCGCATACATTACATTTTAAAAAACCTAAATCCACATTATTAAGGACAAAAAACAAAAAAAAGACATATTATTTCCTCAGAAAGAAAATCTGTCCATGGTTGATTATTTTTAGGCTGTTAGATTGGAAAGGAATTTATTTAGTCACGATTTTCGTTTGTCTAGGTAGCGTATTTATAATAAATTCGAAAGTCTGAGGTACGAATCTTTGATGAATTATCGTACTTATACTCCGAGGTTTACTCCTGGACCCGCTATCGTTCATCTCTCCTCTAGAGCTCTTGAACCTAAAGAAATCCACACTCTTGAGAAAGGTCCAAAATTCTCTTATCCACCAAAACAAGTTCCTGTGGCAGATATAGTTTCCTCCTTAGAATATTCTTTGTACAAACACTACACATCTATTTCTAACCCAGATGAAGTTAGGTCTTGTTTTATATATACACTTTACGGCAGCCAAAAAAAAGTTACGTCTCCTAATAATTTGACGCCAGAAATTTCGCACGACAACAAAATTTTATCTAATCTTCGCAAAGACCCTTCAATTATAATAAGAAAAGCAGATAAGAGGAATTCACTTGTGGTCATGGATACGTTAGATTAAGACTACAAAATTTATTCACACTTAAGACACAAATACATATACTACCATGACTCACGACCATACTGATAAGTTTGCCAATAAAATTATAACAGAATTAAAGAATCCAAAACAAAATATCAAAATCACCCCACAATTGTATAATAAATTTTTCCCCCGTGGTAGCTTTTTCCGAAAATTTTACGGTTTACCGAAATTACATCAGCAAGGTATTTCATTAAGGCCAATTGTACCATGTACGAAAGCCCTGGCTTCCAATATTGGAAAGTGGTTATGCACAGCTTTCAAACCTTTGCTCTATTCCCAACAATCGTACTTATGTAATTCGATAGATTTAGTGAAAAAACTTAAAAATGCAAGCATTTCAGAATATACAGTAGTAGGTAGTTTTGACATATTTTCTATGTATACTAATATTGATATAGCAGTATCTCAGCAATTATTAAAAAATAAAATAGAAGAAAACTATCATTTAATCGAACATTCAACAACAGGAATAGATTGGAAGGTTTTAATGTCCCTAATCAAAATTTGTAATAAGTATTCAATGTATTTTCAGTTCCGTAATCCTTTTTATCAACAAACAAAGGGTCTTCCCATGGGTCACCGCTATCCAGGTTATTAGCGAATATTTATGTAGAGCACCTTGAAAATTGGGCCTTAGATTCATACTTTTTTAAAACATATCTAATTGGGGCGTTACATGGATGATGTAATATCGCTCTGGAATTATGGGGGAAATGAACTTAGGGGCTTTCTACATCACCTTAATACATATGACCGAAATCTACCATTTACCTTAGAATTGCAAATGCAAATAAATTACCGTCTCTGGATGTATTAATTAGTCGTAGCATTGTTAAACTAGATTTTACAATTTACAGAAATTCACACAAAACAACAGATATCTACATTTTAAATCCAATTTAAGGAATTTTTAAAGAGATTTGATTTTTAACTATGTCCCTTTAAG
Organism: Artemia sp. Qi Xiang Cuo; assembly: GCF_049724085.1. NCBI lineage: Eukaryota > Metazoa > Arthropoda > Branchiopoda > Anostraca > Artemiidae > Artemia > Artemia sp. Qi Xiang Cuo. The sequence goes on from NC_142805.1 coordinate 45,312,860, forward strand.
TTAAAAGAGCTGTTGTTACGTCTCTTGTCGATCGTGCCCTAAATATTTGCTCTGAATCTCACATCACAGATGAACTAAATTTTGTTAGAGACATACTTTTTGGAAACGGTTATCTCTTTATCTCTATTAACAATAAAATTATCCGAAGATTGGCAAGACACTCCCATAAAATCAAGGGTCTTTTACCATGTGAAGTTCCTGCCAAGCCCTCAACCATAATTTACCGTCCATATATTCCAAAAGTCACAACAAGTTTAAAAAAGTTTGCACACAAAATAATTTTTATGTATTATTTACCAATAACTTTAAAATCATGAATCTCCTAAACTCTGGTAAAGATATAACCCCAGTTACTCGCCAAAGAAGGGTTTATCAAATACCATGTGACTGTGCAGACTTTTATGTTGGTAGAACCCATCAAAATTTAGAAAAACGCCTTTAATAACACAAAGATGACACAACTAAAGCTTTAAATTCTAATAGTACAAACATTTCTTTTGATTCTTCTTTAAGCAGTCATATCTATGATAACCCTAGCCGTAAAATTCTTTTTGAAAAAACTTGCCATATTAGCAATGATTTAGGCATAAAACAGGTTGTTCGAGAGGCAATTGAAATTAAAATCAAAATAAATAGTAATACTTTTTTAAATAAGGATTTGGGGGAATATTTGAATAATGCCTTTATATACAAATTTAATTAGAAATGATTTAACTAATTATAGGCTATTAAAAAACCAGTAAAAAAGTCCACACAACCTGTTATGGATAGACCTTCTAGACTGGCTGCCAAAAAGGAAAAGATTAGCTTTAAGAGCTTGTCTATAAGTGTTTCTTATTCCATTTGAATGATTTGTTGTTGTTTTTTTTTCACTTCGCTTGGTGTTTCAGTCCTGGTTGAACTTCCTTGAAGTAATGATGCTAGGGCTGTTTTGATTTTTTTTTGTTTTTTTTTTAGTTTTAACGATTGAATTTCAATGTGAGTTTCTTTTATATTGGTTTTTTCTTCATTTGTTTTGCTGAGGACGACCCTAGGATATAGGGTCGAAATATTAATTTAAAGTTGCACTCCACTTTCTTATAAAAAAAAATTCCCTATTTTTCTACTTTTTTTGTATTATGGAAAGGCAATGTGGCCTTCGTCACTACTTGCGACTAATTGCGACTGCAACTCTGACTACTTGCGACTTCAACCAGGACTACTTGCGACGGCTACTGCGACTAAGGCTACTTGTGATTGTGACTTTGATTATTTGCAACTACAACTGCTTGCGACTGCAACTATTTGTGACCGTGACTTCTTGCGACTATTTCAGGCTGCGAATACTTGCGACTATGACTACTTGCGACAATTTATGACTGTGACTCAAACTGCTTGTGACTATGAATAGCACTGCTACTACTACTGCGAATGTGACTGCAAATACCACAGCAACTTCTTCTATTACAACTAAAACTTTTGAACCAAATCAAAAGAGTTTAATTGCATCCTGCTTGTACAAATGACATCAAAAGGGCTTATCTGCAACATTTCACGAATAGCTAAAGTTATTCAGTTCAATTTAGTGAGTAATGAGGAAATGATGCAAAAAAAACAAAAGACACTTAGTGCATCCAATTTGTCAAAATGGCGTACCTGGGCGTATCTATATTAATCTCAGAAACGGCTACAAAGATTAAGTTGAAACTTTCATGGAATGCTAAGAGAGATGTCAAACAAACTCAAGATACTATACGCATTCATATCTTCAATTCTCAAGAACAGTTAGGGGAGGGTATTAAGCTGAAACATTTAGAGAATGTTGACGGGGATGTTGAAATTAGAGATACTGTGTGTATCCCCTTGTTAATGGACGTAGTTACAATATCTTAGGAACAGCTGATAAAATTAAGTTGAAACTTTCAGGATATGTCAACTGGAATGTTGAACTAAATTAAAAGACACCAAATACATTCTGGTTGTCAAAATGGCATGTCTGCAATACCTTAGGAATGGTTTAAAGTATAGAGTTGAAACTTCTGGAGAATATTGAGGGGGATATTTAACTTAATCAAAATACAACTATGTGCATCCTGACTGTCAAATGGGCGTATCTGAAATATTCCAGGATCCGATTGTGGCATTTAATTGAAACTTCTAGGGAATGCTGAACTAAATCAAAAAATACTATGCATGTCCAGCTTGTTATAATAGTGGATGCAACAGATGCAATATCTCAAGAACAGTTAAGGGTATTAAGTTGAAACTTTCAGAGGATGTTGAGGGGAATGTTGAACTTGACCAAAAGACAATGTGTGCCCAGTAGTCAAAAGGGCGGATTTTCAATATCTCAGAAATTGCTTATGGCATTCAGTTGAATGTTGAAATAAATCAAAGACACAAATTTGAACAAATAAATTACAATCCACTGAATTCTTTAGCCAAAGACGTGGAAACTGGAGAAATATTCATTATATTAAACAACAATAAACTTTGGCAATTAAAAATGAAGATAAAAAAAAAATCCACAATAGAAGGGTTTCAAAGAAAAGAAAAGAGCCATCTTAAAATTAAGACCAGCAGAAATAAATTCTTATAATAATTCAACCTTAAAGGACCATAAATTACTTTTCAAAAATAAATAAAACCCAAAACAAATTGAAATTAAAATAAATAATCATATCAAACCTAAAGATAGCAGATACCGATATAGATGAATAAATAAATCTTAAAGCGAGTAAAAATTAAATTGAATATTCAGGCCAAACTTAAAACAGACAGAAATTACTACATTCAGGGGTTTGTTTACTATCCCTTTCCCTAACAATAAAAGTTCTGAACCCTACTGCGTACGTCATTTGCATTTCATTGAAAATAAATTATACTATAAGCATTTTTTTATTTATAACATTGAAAAATAAAAAAATTACAAGTGAGATAAAATTTTGAATTGTTGTTTCCAGTGAATAACAAATTATATTACTAACATTTTTTTTTTTACATTTGTAACATTAAAAAAAAAAACGAAAAAAAGTACAGTGTAATAAAATATTCCATTGCTGAGTATCTAGAGACTGATATCATTATATACCAAATATTCAGTTTATTTTCATTAGTTCTTTCCTGTCGTCTTGATTATGATGGGGATTTAATTTTTTATTTGTCGTCAATGTTTCGAAAAACAAAAGCATACTGTAGTTTTCTTTAAAACGAAAATGATGCAATGGGCTTCAGGAGTTTTACAGCTAGGGCAGGAGGAAAGGGACAGTAGCCAAGCTTCTGTTTGTAGTAATTCTTATTTGTTTTTAAGTTTGACTTGAATACTCAATTTAAGTTTTACTCATTTTAAGATTTATTTATTCACCTATATCAGTATCTTTTATGTTTGATATGATCATTTGTTTTAATTTTTGTTCGTCTTGGGTTTCATTTATTCTTTAATAGTAATTGTTGGTCGTTTTGGCATTTGCTTTTGCCAGGCTGCCAAGACCTAGTTCTAGAGTAGTAGCTTTTGAAGCACTGGTAAAAAGTCATAATTTCTGTTTATTGAATTTTAATGTTACTCTTTATTTTGATTTCCCTCTCTTTTCAAAATTGGAAATTTTCGTATGCTAAGAGCTTTCAACAAATGAATATAAAATTAATCATGTTTGCCTATTTAGAATTAACCTAAAAAGCATATTCTCCATAATCTTTTTTTATCGACTGTTTCAACTGTTTCATGCAGGACTAACTTTTCAAAGGGAGGGCCAAGCTCTTCAATCCCCTGTTTATGCTTGAGTTTAATGTAGTACAAGAATGCTTCAAAAATGAAGTCATGTTTTTCAAAGAGAGGGGGATGGTTCATCATGCAAGTCTTTTCCTAGGGAGGCCATCCCATCCTTCTCTCCTCACAAGCCTCTTTTTGTTGCAGGTGAAAATATGATTATAATATTTTTTTGTAAAAATCGAAATAGTTTTGCAGCACCAGAGGAGCTATACCTATGCAGCAGCAATATTGCAGGATTAGTCCAAACTTATTGCACACAATGAATGGAGTTTAGGGCATAACCACTCCACTCATCCACATTAAGTTGAGGGACATCTAACTGAAAGATGAAAAGTTGGGACTTAAAATGAATTTTCGAGGTTTGCACCCCCTATTTGGTGCAGAATTATACAATTGATTGATGAATTGACAAATCCTTTGACGAATTAGCTCAGTCGAATGAAGCTTTAAAATAATTTCTTACAGGAGCGTCACAAGTCAAAATACTTGGATGAGGGTACATAGCAGGCTCTTTCACTTCAGTTCACCAGTAAGATCAGTCATGCTGCACATCATGATGCAGATGAATACTGATGGTCCATTGCTGCACCCCCCCCCCCCAATCTTTCATGAACAAATTATGTTTCCAGAAACTCTTTTCCACTTGGCTGCAATTGTAAATCCAGACAGTCAGGAATATCAACTCGACAGAATACTTCTGTTTGAAAAGAGCCTATATACAGGGGAAAATGACTTAATGGCTTAAAACCTCAGCCCTGACCAAAAACCATTTGAAGGCCTTTACCTCCAAAATGAGTTATACACAATCCAGTGCTTTTTCTTCTAACAGTCTTGCTACTCTAGAAGGGTTTCATTGTTATCACCGATTTTACTCAATAAACTTTACTTTGCTTGCTCCAATAAGAAGAGTTCTTTTGAATTGCATCATCCAGGTCATTCACAACTATAACTCTGAGGACACTCACAGATTTCCTTAACAAAGAATGATTTTCAGTAAGCCAATTAGGTGACTTAAAATTCAAGACTTGCCAAGTTGAAAGTTTTGGAGAATATTGAGAGGGATGTTTAACTAAATCAAAATACAACTATGTGCATCCTGACTGTCAAATGGGCCTATCTGAAATATTCCAAGATCCGATTGTGGCATTTAGTTGAAACTTCCAGGGAATGCTAACTAGGACGTAAACATATGGAATGGTGCTTAATTTGAAACTTATTGACAAGCATCATACCAAATTTTTGTGCTGGTACTTTTAATACCTAAATCTGAGGCATACTTGTCTATCTCTGTTTTATCCTTCAGAAGACTGCCTGAACGTCTTTACTACGGTTAAGATTTATAAGTAGACTATTCAATTAGAATTTGAAGTGAAATCAGTTATTTACACCATTGTTTAGGTATTCATGTTAGCCAACATAGTGGAAAATAATTGTTAATCTACACCCAACAGGAAACTGATCTGGATGATTAGCATCAACGCAATGCTGTTATAGGTCTGATCTGTTTCATTACTACTACTACTACTAACAACTCACCGCAGCACCAAGCCACCTGAGGCCAACACACCACTTGGCAATCTGTCATCCTTCATCAACACAACTTGCCCTAACAACATCAACCTTTCTTTCCTTATAGTCCTAGATCATGTTATTGGGCCCCATTTTTCATTGAGCCTATTGCTTGAAATACGGCTAATGAACCGGGTACCCAGAACAATTCTTAAGCAATTTCTCTGGTAAACATTTAGAAAATCTTCATCCGCTGTTCGGAGCGCCCGTGCTTCAGAGCCATATTTGACCACTGTCATCACTGTAGCATCGAATATTCTAATCTTGGTTTGCAGACTTATCTTCCTATTCTTCCAGACTTTTTTTAACTGTGAAAAAACACTCTGAGCCTTAGCTATTCTATTTTTAACATCTTCACTGCTCACACCATCTTTACTAATAATACTACCAAGGTAAGTGAAACTGCCCACCTGATCAATCTTTTCATTGCCCAACGTAACCTTTTCATCTTCACTTATTCCTAGCCTTAGTGACTTAGTCTTCCTAACATTAATTTTCAAACCAATTCTAGCACCCTGAACTAGCAAAACCTCTAAAACTTCATTCATTTTGCTCACACTTTCATCTAGGATGCTTAAATCATCAGCATAATCCAAGACCAGGAGACTTTTTCCTCCCCATTTGATTCCGTGGTCTCCCATTGCCTTTCCTGTGCTGCTTAAAACAAATTCCATCAAAATAATCCATATAAAGGGGGATAGAACACAACCCTGCTTAACTCCTGATTTAATACAAAACCAGCTGCTAACCGCATTTCCTACCTTAACCGCAGCAGTGTTATTCTCGTACATAGCCCTAATCACTTTAATGTATTTGTCTGGTATACCATACAAGGATAAAACCTTTACTAAAGCTCTTCTATCAACAGAATCAAATGCTTCCTCATAATCTATAAAACTGAGGACCAAAGGTGTTTAAACACTCAGGCACTTCTCAATTATTAGCCTAAGAGTGAAAATTTGGTTGACACATCCTCTACCTTTTCTAAAACCGCACTGTTCTTCTCTTGAAACTTTGTCTACAGCATCTCTCAGTCTAAAAAGTATCATATTACTAAGTAATTTACTACTTACAGAGACCAGATTAATGCCTCGATAATTACCACACTCACTCTTATCACCTTTCTCATCAAGTGGCTTAATTAAGGTTTTCCTAAAATCGTTAGGTACCCTTTTTCAAAAATCATGTTCATAATCTTCAGTAACTTATTTCTAATCTCAGAGCCACCATATTTAAGAAACCCATTTACCACCCTATCAGCACCTTGAGCCTTATTATTTTATAATCCTTTTAGTACTGTTGCTAATTCCTCCTCACAAAACAAATCTTCCTTCACAACCAGGGTATTACAAACTTTTTCATTCTCCTCTATATTTTTTCCTGCAACTCTATCTCGGTTAAGCAAATTCTCAAAATGTTCGGCCCATCTCTCTTTAGTTTTTTCCTTATCGCTAATTGAGACCCCATTTCTATCTTTAACTGGGCCAAGTCCATATTGATTAATACCCCTCCATCTATTAACATTCCAGAACAATATTTTACTATTATGTGGTCTAGCTGCATCTTCCGAACCTCGACAACTTTATCTATGGCCCCCACTTCACACCTCCTTACTTCATATTGTAATTCTTTTTTCACTTTTTTTACATTCCTTTTGTTTTCATATTATCTATCACTCAGATTATTCTTGTACAGGTCCTTTCTTCTGTTAATAAACCATAAAGACTTATTATTGTTATCCTTAGATACAGTTCTAGCTTTCTTGCCTAATACACCTTCAGCAGCTTTACAAATTATTTTTCTAAAATTATTCCAACCATCTTCCACATTATCAAATTTTAAACTCTGAAGCTTAGTATTCAACTGTTCCTGGAAACTTTCTCTCAAATTCTCATCCTGGAGTTTACCAGCATCATAGCTTACAGGAAGGTAGTTACCCGTCCGATATTTCAGCTTTAAATTAACCCTAGACACTACTAGATGGTGATCTTTTCTTTTAACATCAATAACAGCACTCCTATATACCCTAGTATCTTGTATTGATCCTGCCACTCTTCGGTTTACTATAACATAATCAATAAGGTTTGCTGTCTTACCATCACGTGAATACCATGTAAAAGTCCTTGTAGGCATTGACCAAAATTATTCTGTTAACTTATGAGCCATTTTATGACCGAACACCGTATTGGTTATAACTAGATTGTTATACCTACAAAATTGCAAAAGTCTGTATCCATTACTGTTTTCTTTTCCTACACCAAATTTACCTAGGTTGGAATACCATCTATCCCTATTTCTACCAACCTGGGCGTTAAAATCTCCCAGTAATAACATCATATTACTACCTGGGACCCTGTCTATTTGCTCCTGTAACTGTAAGTAAAATTCATCTGAGTCACTAGTATCTCCGTCAGTCAGTTCTGCAGGGGCGTATACTACTATAACTGATACCCTGAACTTTCTAGTCATAAAATGAGCAATTAGTATTCTATTATTAATATCTTCCCAGCCTAAACAAGACTTAGCATCTTCCTTATTCATCATGAGCCCTACTCCCTGTCTATGTACCCCATCCTTCCTGCCTGAGTAAGCAAATTCTATATCACCTAATTTCATGCTTCCTAACCCTGGGATATGAGTTTCTGAAATTCCTAATAAATCCAGTTCGAATCGTCTGAATTCGTCAGTTAAAATGTCGATACGATAGTCATTTTTTAACGTTGTAACATTACAAGTTCCAATTTTCATGTTCTTTAAATCATTGAAATTATTTTTGCCTCAGGAAAAGCAATGATCCCAGATACCAGTGCAGGAGGGGGATCACACATATTCTCAAATGTAGACCAAAATGCTTAAGCCGGCTTAGAACCAGACAGCAAGAAGTCCCTGTAACCTCCATAAATGGAAGCTTTGTTAAATCCTGGACACATCTTGGCCAAAACTAGGTTTTAAACGCTTGATAACGATCCTCTATCGACAGGAGTTGAAATCTTGTACTTACAGTCTCAAGCCCATTACCGCTGGCTCAGTATATATTCATACCTACAAATATTGTGCTACTACGGGGAGGCAACCCATTACAGATAAATTAGCTAGGAAGAGGTTTTTCAGCCCAAAGACGCCCATCAAAACATACCGAGCCCAGAAAAATTGTCCATTAGTCAGAATCCCATGCGAATGCTGTGTCGTTTACTAGGCTATAATTTCCTCGAGGGGCGCCACTCCTCAAGTGGGAATAGAGTTGACCGCAAGGTCCCCAGTCTTGCAGGTACCCTGAAAAGGTCGAGGCAGCCCTTTGCAGAGGCCGTTGTCCATAGATCTGGATTTTACGCCCTGCCACAGTTGTCCTCCTATAGAGGATCCTCCCGCGATGGTGTTCTGCATCACCATGCAATTTAACCGATTACTGGGAGAAGGTTTGCAACTCATGGGACTTGTGGACAAACCAGTGGGCCCTTTTGAGTGTACATTTGAGGGGCCTTCTTCCTCCTCCGCCTGTTTCTATTATGTCCCCCCAGGGACATAATATTCTATTATGTCTATTATGGACCCCCAGGGACAAGGTCCCCCCTTTGTCCGTGCCTCCTATGAAGGTACCCTACATATCTGTAAGTGTTCCCCTATCGCCACCTGGGGACACGCTGAATGGCCTGGGGGAGGCCAGATCTGCTTCATTCTTAATGTTCAATCTTTGACAGACATTCCCAAATGTGAAAAAAAGGAAAATTGTTTATAAAGCTGTGATAAAAAAAAAAGATCATTCATTAATCATCCCTTTGACTGGAATGGTTTTGCCAGGAATGAGATTAGCCGAGTACATTCAAATTCAAATTTCAAATTTATTTAATTAAAAAACAAGACAGCTCTCGTGGGCAAAGCCCAATATGATGTCTCTTAGTCATAATTAACAAAATAAAGTTGTCTGATAACACTTCGTCAGGATAAATAACCTAAAGGATAAAAACACTTGAGATTGGGAATAAAATTATCTGGTAAAACTTCGTCAGGATAAAAATAAACTAAACAATAAAAACACTAGAGATCATTATAATATTTGACAAAGCTTGGCACAAAGCTTTTACTATAACACATGGTGTTACAGTGGACTGGGGTTAGTTTCGGAACTTTTTCAGCCACTTCCCTGGGGGGACGAGATCTTATAGGGACAACAGGTGGGGAAAGGAATGATCGGTAGATGAGATGTTGAAGGAGGGTGGAGCCAAATCTTTGACATAATTTCTCTCAGCGGGAAGAAAGGGATTCAAGTTTAAATTCCTCGAGGTAAAAGGAGTAAGGTAGAGGGGATCCGCCATAAATGATTTGCAGTGATCTCTTCTGAACTCGTTCTATTTTATCAATTTCATCCTGGGTAAGGGCAAAGTGCTAAACCGGACAAGCATATTCAACTAAGGGGGGGATGAAGGTGTGAAATATTAGTTTCAGCTTGTCCTTAGGAACTCGAAATTTTTTCTGTGTTTTTAGCATTTGGATTGCGCCGTTAGCTTTTTTTACAATTGTCTTTGTATTCTCCCGCCATGAAAGATCAGAAGAAATCACCACACCAAGTAAAGTTATTTTATGGCTTATTATCTCGGAAGCGATAGGAGGTTCGAAAGACGGTTTAGTATTTTGAAGAAAAGAAAATGTTGTGACCGAGCATTTGTCTTTATTCACGACCATGTTTAGTTCAGCCGCCTCTGAGGTAACTTGGTCAATGATACCAGCAGCATTGCTCTTCGAATCCTTAGATACGATTTCTTTTAAGGACAAGTCGTCAACGTATTTCCATCTGTCCCCCAGCTTAGCAGCAATTTCATTTATCATGAGGAGGAAGCCCAGCGGCCCGATCACTGTTCCTTGTGGAATTCGACAAAAAACTGGCAGAAAAGTGGAAAATTGGTCTTTATACTTCACAGTTTGCTCTCTATTTGTTAAGAAGCTCTTGATGATTTTAATAATAAAGCTGGGTATATTTTTTTCCGCCATTTTTTCTAAAAGGATTTTGTGATCAACAAGGTCAAATGCTTTTCTGAAATCAATTGCAATTAAATTTATCCATTTTCCAGGTTCATCCAGGTGTTTTAAAATAAAATCAATTAAATTAACGAGGTAATGAACTGTCGAACACTTAGGGATGTTACCAAATTGCTTTCGATCAGTTAGTTTCAAAATATATTTTTTTCAGCCATGTGGCAACAGAGCTTTCGTATATTCTGCTAAAAACTGACGTATCTCTGATCGGCCGAACAGCAAAAAAATCATTAGCTGCTCCTTTCTTTAGAATGGGAGTAATAAACCCTTTCTTCTATTTATTTGGAAAATATCCTGTTTTTGTTATATTATTGAAAATTATCTGAAGGGGAAATGATAATTCTTTAGCAAATGCTTTAATGAGAGCAGCTGGGATGTCAAAAGGGGCAACGGAAGTTCTTTTTAACGAAGAGAGTTTACGGATTATAATTGCTGATGAAATATCAGCAATTAAATTATCATCTGAAGGAGTAGTTAAATTTACTGGAGGATCCCCGGGTGGAAGAGGGGGGTAAGACTGCACAATTGAAGCAAAATAGGCATTTAAATCATTCGCGGTTTTCTCAAGAGGCTCATCCTTCATGAAGTCAACTGGTTGAGAACTTTTGCCAGTTAGACTTTTTACTTTACTGAAAAACTGCGACGGTTTGGACTCCAAAAGATGGTCAACTTCATTTTCATAGTAATTTGCTTGTGCCTTTTTGATTTTCCATTTTATTTGGTTTGCCAACTGTTTTGCTTGGTTCACTTGACCTTTTCGTATTAGGTGCAATTTATGTTTTATCAGTTGCTTTATTTTTGAATTTACATATGGTTTATCACTAGAACAGAATTTAGTCTTACGTTCGGGAAAACACTCGAGAAATTTTTAATTTAACTTATTATGGAATTCTTCTACTTGAGAATCCAAGTCTTTAGCTGAAGATACCGCAACCCAGTT